>NC_046315.1:96613766-96823766 GCF_009819535.1 Lacerta agilis | reverse complement strand
TATATAAGACGGTCAGTGCATACTTGGAGAATAGGCAGTGCTCTCAGTTGGCACTGATCTAATCTAAATTAGTTGAGGTTCTAATCCCACCTCATGTGGCAACTAGGAAGAAGGATGACCTGGCTTGATATGATGGATGAGCTTATTTGAAGTTGTCACTTACAACTCAAGAGATAAAATGAAAGATGGATGCTATAATTAAATTCTATAATTAGCAATCCTATCTGCTGTTCCGACTAGGATAATTTTAGAATAGTGGTGGTCTCTTCTTTAAGCCCACCTTTTATAATATTTTATTTAATACAGGGAAAATGCATAAATATCATCTTGAGATATAGGAGTGGTGTGTGCACACACCGCACATAGTAGAGACCTCCAGGAACTGAACCACTTCACATAGTAGAGACCTCCAGGAACTGAACCACTTTAAATTGCTTCTCTTGTGATGAACTTGCTGAAAATGGTCACCAGCATATTAAGGCTATAGTCTTCTCATTTGTTGACTACTACATACAGAGGGTTTTTAACATAAGAACATTCAAATATGTAATCCTTTGAGATGATTGTGCCGTACCCGAAGTGGCTCTCAGCTGCTGCCAGTGGAAATGCTTTAGCTCTGTGTGGGTTGTTGATCAGACTATGAATCATCCAGTATCCTGCATGTTGCATTCCTTTCTGGAGGAGTGTAAAAAGGAACTTGTAGACAGATCAAAGTCTCAGCTGAAATGTCTCTCATAAATATTAAGGTTGCTTGTCACTTGAGTCATTAAATTAATAGAGTAAAAAATTATTCCTCTTGATTAACAGAAAAGTGATGGTTGGCTTGGTTAACAGAAAAGTGTTTACCATGCTGGGCATGATAGGAGAAATCTTTTTCCCCAATACACTGCTTCATTTTCATATTCTGCTGCAATGTGCAATGAATGAGCTTCGAAAGAAACTTAATTTTTCAGTGACTGAAGCTAAATGCTTTGGTCCTGAGCACAGCTGGAATGAGTTGCTTCCATGTTTTCTGGTTGGGTGTGGTTGTTGTCCTATCAAGAACTCACTACTGAGCATCTCAGACTCTCTCTCTCTGTCTCTGATTTTGGGGGGCACCTGCCACCATCAACAAATAAATATGAGTTGTTGTGTTTTTGTTTTTTGCAACAAGTGGGCAAATTCACAGATAGAAAAAGGCAATTCCGAAATTCTTATCCCTTTCATTTAAAATGTTCATCAGGTTGCAACACCAGGCTGATCTCAACTCAGGCTGGCTTACACTGATGAAACCCTGCAGTCTGACAAAAGCTGTTAAGCACTAAACTCTCCAGCAGATTGAACATTAGCCTTTGTCCTTGGACCAGCTGGAATCGCCTGTTAGTAATGATTTCCCTGGTGATCACATTGCACCGAAGAACCGCATTCCACATAGCTCAAGCACCATTCTCAGGGAACAGCAACCCCATTTTACTCCTGCGATCGCGCCACAAGTAAAAAGAAATTAGCTTGCGGATTAGGTTTCCTATTTATTTCAATATCTTGGGCTGATTGAATATTTAACCATTGCATTCAACTTAAGTTTCGACTGGTTTTCCTTGCACACTCAACAGTTGTGCGTGTCTGTGCTTGTGTGAAGAGACTTCTGGCAGAGGTGTTTATTGAATCATTTACATATTATGAATAATGACAAGGTGGGCTGTCAATTCTGTGTCAAACTAAAGTGAATTGCAGGTAGATGACTAAATAGGGATGTAGTATTTATTCAAATATTTATAGGGAAAATTCAATAACATCAAGACCGGCTATATATCATGTCAATAGATATTATAATAGTTAAGGCAGATGCATGAATTTATTATTTAGCACCAAGAAGATGCACTGCAGGGAGAAAAATATATTTCTTCCTCCCACTGCTGTTTCCACCTCACTCTCTCTACTGCCTCAAGATTGCTGCAGGGCTTTTAGCACTTCTCTTCCCACTTCCTAGCATGTGTTTTAGAGACAATATCCTTGGTTTAGTTTTCAAAGCACATTAACGTAACAGGAGTTTCATGTTAATACGTCGCCATGTATTCTGCTACTGTGTGAATCTCGAGTACTGCACTTGCATTTTAATGGCTGACAGGAACGGCCAGAGGAGGTAGTTTATACAAATAAGAGAAGCCTCTCTCTCTCTCTCTCCCTGCCCCTCTCAACATACCGTATTTTTCGCTCCATAGGACGCACCGGACCATAGGGCGCACCTCATTTTTAGAGGAGGAAACAAGAAAAAAAAATATTTTTCTGGTTTTCTTCCTCTAAAAGCCCTGGTTTTGTTGTTGTTGTTGTTTTGAGGATCAGCTAAAAGTTTTGCAGCTGTTTTTGCAAAGGCAAAAGGCCTTTTTTTAAAGGATCAGCTAAAGGTTTTGCAGCTTTTTTTGCCAAGGGGAAAGCCCTGGGTTTTTTTTTTTAGGATCAGCTAAAGGTTTTGCAGCTGTTTTTGCAAAGGCAAAAGGCCTTTTTTTAAGGATCAGCTAAAGGTTTTGCAGCTTTTTTGCAAAAGGGAAAGCCCTGTTTTTTTGTTTTTGTTTTTTTTGTTTTTTTGAGGATCAGCTAAAGGTTTTGCAGCTTTTTTTGCAAAGGGAAAAGCCCTGGGGTTTTTTTTTTAGGATCAGATAAAGGTTTTGCAGCTTTTTTGCAAAAAGGGAAAGCCCTGTTTTGTTTTGTTTTTGGGGTTTTTTTTTGAGGATCAGCTAAAGGTTTTGCAGCTTTTTTTGCAAAGGGGTGAAAGCAAAGCTCCTTTTGCAAAGGGGGAAAAGCAAAGAGGAAAAGCCCCATTTTTATGGGGTTTAACTCACATTTCTGAAAAAATCTTAAGGAAAGGGAGCCATTTCTACTGTTTGTAGACAGATAATCTAATCAGCCAGTCACATGTCCTGGGGAAACAAACAACCTCCCTCTGCAGCACATTCAACAATGGATGGCGGGGCTGAAAGGGAGCCGGGACTCTTATCTCTCTCCCGATCTCTTGCTGATCAGCTGCTGAGCGGGGTCCTTTCAACACTCCCTTTTCTCTTTGTAAAATAAAAAGCACAATCTGCTTTTGGCCCCTGGGCAATTCAGCTCCAGGGACCACCATTCGCTCCATAAGACGCACAGGTATTTCCCCTTACTTTTTAGGAGGAAAAAAGTGCGTCTTATGGAGCGAAAAATACGGTATGTGTGTGTGTGTGTGTGTGTGTGTGTGCACGCACACACACACGCATGCAAACAGAGAAACACAAAACTAGGTACCATATAAAACTAGATCCTGGCTTGTATTTCTTTGTCAAGAGGGGAGGTGTGCTTAGCTTTGTATTTACTGTCCCTTGCCCCAGTCTAAAAAAGAATCATTTAGTTGAAAGAGAAAGATGGAGGAAGTGGAAGATTGGCAGATGAAGTTGATTGAATACATGGAACTCGCAGAACTGACCGCGAAACTCCGAGACCAGAGGGAAGAAACGGTGCAGGAGGATTGGAAGAAATTCAAAGACTATTTGAAACGACGGGAAAAGATAGATATTTGAAATTGAAATCAGAGGACATTTAAGGCTACAGTAATGCCAAAAGTTAGATCAAGATAGGATATAAGAAGTAGTTAGAAATAGGATATGTTTATTTTTATTAGGATTAGGATTAAAGTTAAAAGATGATTATGGTTTATTAAGATTAAGATTTGTTGAGAAAGAAGATTTTACAATGTTATAAAGTTACTAAAGAAGATTAGAAATGAACGCAGAAGAGAGGATGTGAGGAGGTCCCCAAACAATGTCAGGAATAAGATAAGGACAGTTAAATAAGTGTTTTTTGTAGTTTTGTAGTTTTTGTTGTATTTTCTATTTTGTGTGTGTTTTATTGTTAAAATTTAATAAATTCCTTTTAAAAAAAGAGAAAGATGGAGTTTATGATACCACACCCTCCACTTCTCAGACTTCATATTTTCATCCAGAAACAGACTATTTCATGTAAAGAGTCATGAAGAACCAAGACTAGCACAGATGGAAAAGCTGGTTCATTGTTTATTTATTTTATATCCGGTGACCACAGGCACCTTTATTGGCGTTTCTGGCCTTTTTCATCTGAGAAATAGTTTTATCTTTGCAGCCATCTGTACAGGCGAAAGATGCCCAGTTCCTTTAACCTTTCTTCTTAGATCGTGTATTCCAAATCATTTGATGCCAGCTTGCCTCTCTGATGCTTCCATTTGTCTCCTGAGGTGCCTCCACCTTCATGTTTAGCCATAATCATCCGTTCATTCCATCAATCATACTTGTTCTCAAGTAATCAAGTACTACTCATGGCATGCTGAGTACACACACTTGTACCAACTTGTGCTGAACACACCAGCTATTATGAAGAAATGTTAGATAGAAGTGGTAGGAATGTTATAAAGATGAAACAAATATTTGAAATTTCATAGAATCTAGCCATTTTGCTGCTTAAATTCGGGGTTACAAGTTTTCGAATTTAACAAAATAAATTTACACTTTAAGAGCAGAATCCAATGAGACTTCACCTTCCTCCTCTTATCTTCTCTGGTAGGATATTGAGGTCACACAGAGGGCTGCAGCAGGAAGGGCAAGAATGTGAAATTCCATTGCACAAGTGGAAGCCTGTTTCACTCACACATGAACAGATAAATCCCCAATGTGCAATTTTACATCAAAGTATGAATTTCTTAGAGCTCCTTATATGATATCTGCTTTGATATTGGCAGGCATTAAATATGATATTTCACAAGCTGTCAAATGTTGAATATGTTACCTATCAAAGACTATTGAAATCCTACATAGGTAAGGAAAAGGTAAAGGGCCCCTGGATGGTTATGTCCAGTCCAAGGCGACTATGGGGTTGTGGCGCTCATCTCACTTCAGGCCAAAGGAGCCAGCGTTTGTCCACAGACAGCTTTTCAGGGTCATGTGGCCAGCATGACTAAAACCGCTTCTGGTGCAACGGAACACCGTGACAGAAACCAGAGTGCACGAAAACGCTGTTTACTTTCCCGCCACAGCAGTACCTACTTGTACTGGTATGCTTTCGAACTGCTAGGTTGGCAGAAGCTGGGACAGAGCAATGGGATTTCACCACCGTTGCATGGATTTGAACTGCCAACCTTCCGATCTGCAAGCCCAAGAGGCTTGGTGGTTTAGACCAATGCGCCACCTGCATCCTGAAATCCTACATACTACTTGAGTGTCAACTATAAAACACTTCCACCATCATACAGGTACACTGAAAATAAAATGTAACCTGGTTTACCGATAGCAAATAAGGATTTGCGCATTCAGAAAATAGCTGAGGTTCTACCAATAGAGGAAAATTTGAGGAGAATTCTAAGGTGTGCTATCCTGTCAAAGGCACAGCATCTCAACACAGCTCACAGATCTGATCAGAAGAATCTTTATTTGCATCAGCCACTAGCCATAGCCATAAAATAAAATACAGTGAACTGAAGTTAGAGGTAAAAACTGAACTATACAAAGTACATTTGGGAGGTTTGCATCAATAATCAAATAATAGATCTTATTCTAATTTCCCCTGCTAAAAAAAATTGAGTTGCACTTTTCATGGTTCATACAAGAAGAACGTAAGTAGCATGGAAACCTGGAGCTTGGGAGGAGAGATAGTTACTGGTAAATATGTCAGATCATGGGAGATATGTACAGTTTGAGATGGGACAGAGGAGCAATGTATACATTGGTTTTTGGTATACACAGCTCTTTGTGTGTGCGCGCATGAGCATTTTGCGCCCCTACCCTGCCCTGCTGCCCAATTCCACATAAAGAAGATAAATAGACTGTTTGCTGAATTTTAGTTCAACACTGGGGATCGGGCCATGACCTCCACTGTACCAATGGGCAACAGGTGTAGAGGTTTGGAGCTTTCATGGTTAACAAGCTCAACCAGGTCGTCCCACCCACAAGAGGAAAAGCATCGCTGGAAGGCTCTGTGTAATGTGATACTTGTTGTTTCTGTATCTTTCTCTTTCGTTTTTGACTGGAGGAGGGAGAACGCGAAAATGTCTTGCGTCTCTCCAGGGATGTAATTTATGCCTTGTAAATAAAGCTTCTAGATTAGGAAAAGAAGCTGGACTCTGTCGTCTGTAATTGCTGGCATGCACACACACCGTTGCGCAAGAAGATACTCTGCGGATGGCACAGGAGAACGCAGAAGGAAGGCTTGCCGGACTCCATTTGTGTGCTACGTTGGTTTGAAGCCTTTCCAACAATCCAAAAGGCTTCAGCAGGCTAGCCTTGTGGGTGCAATGGGACAGGCTGTGTGCACACACAGCTCTGTCTTCTAGCAGAGAGGAAAGGTCCTGTGTGTGAGAAAGAGTACATTTGTTGCAGCTCTACAATATTCACGACGTAATTCCATACGCATGGACCATAACCAAATCTGATACCATTCCCTCACTGTGGCAGACATTTCCCTTTCCTCAAATGAAGCTGCATAGGGCTAAATTTGGGATTAGAGACTAGAAGCAATGCTCAAACTTTTAAAAGTTCATTTGATTTGAATCTTTTGAAATGTCACCTCTACAAAGCCTGGAAGAGTGAAACAACAATAATGTTTCTAAGTATCCCTGGGGCTCTGCAAAGCTGAGATATATAAGTAAACATCCTTATTAGTCATTAGCATTACATGTTTAGGATGAAAAGCTTCAAATAAATAAACAGGTATCTCAGCCCTCATCTTATTAATTATTCCATGTTTCATAAATGCAATATTGTTTTTAAAGTTCCAAATATTAAAAGATGTATGTAAATTCCCTTCAGCACCAATAATTGTCTTCTTCTCTTCCTGTTGTTCCTGGTCTTGAAATTATTCAAGCATCATAGCAAATATACCCTTGAGAATGGATTAACCCTTTTTTTCCCTCTACTTGTCCACTAGGAACAAATGGAGCTGGTTGACCTGCTAGGGAGAAGTCCAGTTAATGTTGTTTGGAGTTATCTAGCTCATTCCTGGCTCTTGTGACAGAAACATGTTATCAGGACCAAGGCAGCTCTCAGCATCATGTGTTCTTTCTTTCTCCTCTGTAATATCCAATTCAATTTAGCTCATGTCCTGACATTGTTACTGAGCTATCCCTCAAAACTGCTCCATATCATGAGGCGGAGGCAGAAAAGACAGCATAGAGACATCAGCCGATATTACCAAAACCTCAGCATAGGGGGCCATTTTTGAGATACTTGGAGAAGTCTCAGATCAGATTCTCTAAAGAAAAGAGGGCACTTTTAACTTCACCTACCGGTGAAAGTTTGTGTTCACTGTTTAAAAATCCCTCCATAAGCATTCATTGATTCATGATCTACCAAATAAAAGAAATCATCATCAAATTTCATACCAAATCATGTAGGTGAAACCCAGAAGGGATATGATTTGCTCTGTTTTTACATTAAGGAAATAATTCGTCCCTGCAGTGGTGCAATTCCTCTGACTCTTCTGCTATCTGATACAGTTGTGGTTGGTCTATCCAGAAGACCAACTCTCTCTTCTAGCAAGTGTTACCAATGAAGTGTTGGCCAAACTGCGAGAGGCAGTGAAGGATAGGCGTGCCTGGCGTGCTCTGGTCCATGGGGTCATGAAGAGTCGGACACGACTGAACAACTGAACAACAACAACAACCAATGAAGATAAGTGGGAATTTGAATTTTGCTTTAGAAATGTGGGCCCAAAGAATAGGTAATTTTTAAAGCAAAAAATAGCTATTCCCCCCACCAGGCTTCTCACCTTGCGTGTAGAGGTCCCCAAGACCCCCCCCCAATAACTCACACCACACACAGGAATTTTGTTTAAGGTTATTGGCATAATTTTGGCCACAACTTTTTTTATTAAATTACAACATGTGAGTGGTTGCTTAGGCATTGGTTCGTCTATCTGTCCCCTCCTGGGGACAGGCTGACTTCTGCCCGCTTAGTGGAAGTCAGCAAAGGGAAAACACATTGGGGAGAGAATTGGGGTCGGGGTGGCCAGGACCCTCACCTCTCCCCTAATGTCCCCAGGGGCTCTTGCGTGGCCCTAGCCCCTGACCAGGGGAACGGACAAAAGCATGGAGAGCCCCTGGATTCCTTTAACGGAATTCCCCACACAGCAGCAGCATTGGAGGGGCAGGCACAGCCTGTTAGCAAACGTCCCGTGGGGGCAAGTTGTGAGACTGATCCCCATGTAGGGACGAAGCCTGCATGCCCTCCTGGCTACTCGAGTCCAGGGGCACATTTATATGTGATTGTTCCCAGTGTGAAGAACAACACACACAAGCCATTAAGGCTAAAACTACTTTATTGTAGATAAGATGCAGAGTATATCTCTGCTTTTCAGCTCATAAAGTCAGAGCTGTGCATTAGCGTGTCCGGCATCTCTGAAGCCAGAAACGAAAGTAAAGTAAAATAGTAAAGTACAAAAACATCACGTGTGCGAGAAAGCTGGTAGAACTGGTGGCTTTCCCACAGGATGAAAACAGACACATACTCATGCTGGCCTCGCTGCTGCAGCTTTCGCAGCTCAGCTTGTAATAATATCCTGACACTTCCCCTCCACCAACCAATTGAATAATTGAATAACCAATGCCTAACTGCCAACCTTACAAGTTGTGACTAATTGCTACGCAGTAGGCGAAAACCAAATGGCCAAGGCCAATCAGCCAGATGGAAAAATTCCTACCAGGCCCCTGCCTCAAAGCAGACGACCCCATGACAGGCATAGCAAGGTCAACGCACAAGCCTAATTATCGGGGGCAGGCGGGTGGGTGATCCGGTGCACGCAGCAAAGAGGGGCTGACTCTGCGAGCACCAAGAATATATAACCCCTGAACTGTCTATCAACATTTGCTACATACAAATCTCCCCAATGACCCAAGAGACCCTATCAGCTACCCTGGCTATCTAACTGAGTCCCGCCCCAAATACAGAGGGGTGTCTTGCTAGGCCCCAACCGCAACACGTGTTCTCCGTGAGGGAGAACTCACTATATCAAATGTAGCACAATATCCCTGGCTATCTGGTCAAAATGAGGATTTTAATTGCCTGAAGTCACCTTGATATAAAATAAGTAGCCAGAGTCCTGTAACAAAGGCGACATCAACAATAAATAAGCTTGGGTGAGATAAGAGAAATTCTCCGAAGGGGGGGGGGAATATCCCAGGTAAATGTATACCTATCATGTCACAAGCCTTAGATCCTGCTGAAAGATTGATTAGATCCTGGTGGTGAGGGAAATGGGAAATTGGATTGTAAAGTGTGAGATAGACTGTGCAACTTTATCAGACCGTTCACCTGTAATGATGAGGTCATCTTCCTCCTGGCAGCTAGACTGGCTTCTCAGCGAAAAAGAAACAACAAGATTTATGTACTATGAGATCCAATGACAAAGGAAGAATTGAGGGAGGTCCGGGAAATATGTTTAGGCTAAATTAAACATTTCAAAGGCACATCACAGTGGAAATCCTAAGATTCTTTTTCAAAGTTCTATGAGGTTTCATCTGGCCGATTATCTAGTTGTATTCGGGAGGTGAGGAGAGGGAGGGAAAGAGAGAGAGAGAGATCAAGGATTTATGTTGCCAAAGGCTATCACAAAGGTTCCCAGAGAATTTTGTGGCTGGAAGCAAACGCATTGAACCAAGCTAAAAAGCTCCATAAAACTTTTACTCCTTAGTTTAAACTTTTGACACAAAGGTGTCAAATAATCAACACCTGAAGAATCTCAAAACTGTGACCAGCACCCAGTAGGTCTGATCCCTGCGGAGGTTTAAGGATGGGTGCCTGAGCCAGGTGCTTTGGTGATTGCATAGCTAATAGGAAAATCTTTCAGTGCTGACTGCTAATAGGCAGTAAATGAGATGTTCATGAAAGTGAGCATACAGTATGATACCACACACATCCCTTCCATTCAATCACCACACGGCTCTGGCACTTCTTACTCTTGGCCTCACCGGTTGGAGTCAATTGAGGCTCACATCTTGCAGGGCCCCCACTGCTGACCTCAAGGACACTCCTGGCCCTGCCCAACCTCCTTGCTGTTACTGCCTGCTCACCTCTGTGCAAGCAGAAAGAAGAGAGCAGTGGCCCCCACTTGCCTCCCCTTCTGGCCAGTGGTGTGGAATGGGGCCCAGAGGCAGTTGGCAATGGAATGGGCAGCGGGGACAGGGGCAAAGAAGGGGTCCCCTCAGGTCAAGGAGATAGTTCACTGAATGTACCTTGCCCAAGAGTCTCCGCAAAAAAAGGAAGAAGAAGAAGAAGAGTTTGGATTTGATATCCCGCTTTATCACTACCCGAAGGAGTCTCAAAGCGGCTCACATTCTCCTTTCCCTTCCTCCCCCACAACAAACACTCTGTGAGGTGAGTGGGGCTGACAGACTTCAGAGAAGTGTGACTAGCCCAAGGTCACCCAGCAGCTGCATGTGGAGGAGCGGAGGCGCGAACCCGGTTCCCCAGATTACGAGTCTACAACTCTTAACCACTACACCACACTGGAAATAACACTGCCTGATGGGGCAGTTATAGAGGAAGAAATTACACAAGCCCTACACTCTATCACAGAATGGCATTTGAAATGGCATGTTAGGGATGAGTGAAACAATCGGACTCCTCAGGGCGGTTGCCTGGTCCGAACAATACAAGCACACATACTAAAGGGACAACGAAGACACAGATGTTCCAGGCATCCTTGCCAGTACCAATTCTGGCAGCCTGAAATGCAAACTTTTAAAACCAAATGAAAACCAAACGACAGAAAAACTGGCCCCAGGGTGGAGGAAATATATAGATCAGTCAGCTACCACCCAAGAAAGTGAAAAACAAGGTCTGACTGGTACCCAGGAGTTCCACAGTGCAGGGGAGACTCAGCTGAGAAAATGGTAGGATACCATTTGTTGTCCCTTGTATTCCACTGTCCTTTAGCCCCATCATTTACAAACTGTTTTTTAACCTACAGGTAGGTGTGTATAGGCTTTGTGTATGTACACATACAGCAGACTGAGGCCACATTTGCGCTAATGGAAGCACTAAGATACCCAAGGAGTTCTGGGAATTACTATTTTGCTAAGGGTGCTGAGACCCCCGTTCTCCTGCACACAGCTACAATTCTCAGAGCGGTTAAATAATCAAACCCTTTGCCCAGGAAATACTTAGAATAGCAAGACCAAGATAGCTAGTAGAATGCAAAAAGACTTCAGAAAGTCAGTTTCCTTTCAGCCACAAAGATACAAATGTTCTATATCTAGCACAGATTTTGGGATGTTGTGGTATTTGAAAGCATGTATAAAATAATATTGGCCTATATTTATACTAATTCTAGGCATACAATCATTTATTTGCCAAAAGTTGTTTTAAATCACCTCTGATATCTTTAGTACAACAATGTTCTGTTTATAATGAGAATGAAACATCAGAGGAAAACACCCTGTGCTGATACTTTCTGATACACATCTATGGAGCAAAAGCCTCACCGTGATCTTGAACAAAAATTGCCACTATTCAACTACATTTAAATGAGTCATGCTCCCAATTTTGCTGCAAAAAACAAACAAACAAACAAACAAACAAACAAACAAACAAAAAGAGGCTGTGTGCACATCATACATTTAAAGCATATCCAACAATCCTGGGAACTGTAGCTGGTAAAGGGTGCTGGGAATTGTAGTTCCATGAAGGGCAAACCACGGTTACCAAGATTTTTTGGAGGGGAATGTGTTTTACATGAACAGCCAGTAGCGTTGTGTGAGTTCACACGAGCCGAGAGGGTGCAAAAGCTGGGGGTGACCGGGGGGGGGGGGAAGACCCCATCGTGGCACAGCGCTAGCACTGCCAGAGTCACCCTGCCCCGCACTGGTGCATAAAGGGACCACACCTCCAAAATGAATAGGAACGTGTGTGGCTGCCCCTTTAAGTGGGAGGCTGGACTCAACAGTCTCCACTGGGGCTGGCCAGAGCTGCCTGTCACTGACATGAGTTCCTGTTGGGTAGAGTTGGCTCTCCTGCACCCTCCCTTGCCCTGCCCTGGATCTGGGAAAGGGACGAGGCCAGACGCACTCTCTTCGCTTCCTTCTCGGTTGAGTTGAGCAGCATGGATGTGGGCTCTGGCCCCATCGGCCCAGTCTGCAATCTTCAGGAAGGCCCTTTCATGTCCCCCCAGAAGCCACTGGAACTGTGCGCCCCAGGAAACTTTTGCACGCTGCCCCCATGCTGACACCCCCAACGTGGCCTGGCTCGGTGCTCCTCTCCATGAGTATTGGTTCCTCCAATGCCTGGAGAGGAGCGCCGGGCTGGGCCATGCTGGGGAAACTAGTGTGGGGGTGCCTGTTGTGGACCCCTTTAAAAATCCATGCCCAGGGCAAGGGCCCTTCTGGCACCCCGACACTACACCCCTGTGTGCAGTGAAGGCTCTTGGATGCCTGGATGAGCTCGCTGCCCTGGAAGCAGATTCTGTCCACTCATAGAATTGGACCAATTGCAAGGGGGCAGCCACTCCCAGGGGTTGGGCTCAGCAGAACCTGCAGGTCTACTCTCTGCGCAGATAAAGAGGGTCCATGGCCTGCATTGGCAGCCACTTCTTCATTGATATAATAGACCAGGGGTCCCCAAACTAAGGCCGGGGGGCTGGAAGCAGCCCAATCGCCTTCTAAATGTGGCCCACGGACAGTCCGGGAATCAGCGTGTTTTTAAATGAGTAGAATATGTCCTTTTATTTAAAATGCAGCTCTGGGTTATTTGTGGGGCATAGGAATTCGTTTATATTTTGTTTCAAAATATAGTCCGGCCCCCAACAAGGTCTGAGGGACAGTGGACCGGCAACCTGCTGAAAAAGTTTGCTGACTTCTGTAATAGACATTGCTATGGATATGGTTGGTTGCCTAGGGCTTGCCGATCAGAAGGTCGGCAGTTCGAATCCCTGCGACGGGGTGAGCTCCTGTTGCTCGGTCCCAGCTCCTGCCCACCTAGCAGTTCGAAAGCACGTCAAAGTGCAAGTAGATAAATAGGTACCGCTCCGGCAGGAAGGTAAACGGTGTTTCCGTGCGCTGCTCTGGTTCGCCAGAAGCAGCTTAGTCATGCTGGCCACATGACCCGGAAGCTCTCTGTGGACAAACACCGGCTCCCTCGGCCTATAGAGCGAGATGAGCACACAACCCCAGAGTCGTTGGCGACTGGACCTAATGGTCAGGGGTAACTTTACTTTACTTTACCTGGGTATAGTCTTGGGCAGAGGGGAGGTTGTAGCCTCTGCCTGCCCCTCTGAAAAATGGGGTATCCCATTAAAGGGATCCAGGGGAGATGCTTCTGTCCAGACACCAAGATGGGGGCTAGGACCAAACCACTCCTCAAGTGCAATCCAGCGGGAGAGTTACACTTTGCTGTAGGTCAAGCACTCCCTCCCTTCTGGCTGACCCTAAATAAATGTCCTTCCAGCAGGCAGGCTGGAGATGGTTGGTTCTACCCAATGCCTATGCCAAACCTCTTACATCTGTAGTCAATAAAGTTGGGGCCTGATTTGACCCAAATATAAGTTGTCATGTCTCATTATTCATTGTTTATAGCAGTCCATAGGGTGGGGTGGGGGGACAACTGGGCACGCAAGAGGAATCAAAAGTTGCGAGTCTCTTGTACTTTGCTAATTTAAATAAGAACAATCTACACTTGAGCCAGATGGAATATTTTTTTTAAAATCTCTGTACTAGTGGTGTGGTGTTTTGAATGAGAATCCTAACACATTAATCATGAGTTCTACATGGCAAATGAACTCCTGAATTTGACATAAAGATCCACCCAGCCTTGCAAGTCTTTTTTGACACAATTGTGATAAATCAGTTAACGACATCAGCCAAAGAAACTGACAGGGATATAAATAGTCTGTAACTGTTCAGCATAATGTTGCACATCACCCCAATCTCCAAGCGGTTTGAAATTCTAGGGGTTCCAGGCATTTACACAGGGTTTGGTTTCCTCAGAATGAGAGACAATGGAAACTGTGAAGAAAGCAACTGTTGGAAAGCAGAGCCCAATAAAAGAATAAATGATGCAAGAAGGGAGTTGCAAACCAAGATAGGAAAAGAGGTAAGGGAACAACTAGCTGCAATTTAAAAAGGCTGGAACATGTGCAGAGGAGGGAAACCAAGATTACCAAGGGTATGGAAACCAAGCCTTAGGAGGAATGGTTGAACGACCTGGGTATGTTTAGCCTGGAAAAGAGATTGAGAGGAGATATGGTAGCCACCAACTATCTCAAGGGCTGTCACACAGAAGATGGAGCAAGCTCATTTTCTCCTGGAGGCTTATGATAGTTTGTAATATTTAAGTTCATTTATGAAAACACAGGTTGAGCAGAGGTATGGGGTAGACAAACCAAACGCCCTGGAAGCAAAATCCACTGACCCACATATGTTTAAAGCTGGTGTGATCCAGCAGCAAAAATGGTAATGCTATTCTAATGTTATCGACAAAAGTATAATGTCCAGATCACAGGAAGGCATGGTCCCACTCTATTATGCCTTGGTCAGACCACACCTGGCTTCCTGTGTCTAATTGGTCCAAGGCCTGGAAACGATGCCTTATGAGGAACGGCTTAGGGAGCTGGGTATGTTTAGCCTGGAGAAGAGAAGATTAAGGGGTGATATGATAGCCATGTTCAAATATATAAAAGGACGTCATATAGAGGAGGGTGAAAGGTTGTTTTCTGCTGCTCCAGAGAAGCGGACACGGGGCAATGGATTGAAAGGTACAAGGAAGAAGATTCCACCTAAACATTAGGAAGAACTTCCTGACAGTGAGAGCTGTTTGGCAGTGGAATTTGCTGCCAAGGAGTGTGGTGGAGTCTCCTTCTTTGGAGGTCTTTAAGCGGAGGCTTGACAGCCATCTGTCAGGAATGCTTTGATGGTGTTTCCTGCTTGGCAGGGGGTTGGACTGGATGGCCCTTGTGGTCTCTTCCAACTCTATGAATTCTGGGCAGAACAAATTAGGAAGGATGTTGACAAGCTGGGACGTGTGCAGAAGAGGGCAACCAAGATGATCAAGGATCTGGAAACCAAGCCTTATGGGGAACGATTGGGGGAGTTGAGTACGTTTAGCCTGGATAGGAGGAGACTGAAAGGAGATATGATAGCCATCTTCCAATATTCCAAGTGCTGTCATGTGGAAAATGGAGCAAGCTTGTTTTCTCCTGCTCTGGAGGGTAGGACTCGAACCCATGGCTTCAAGTTACAAGAAAGGAGATTCTGGCTCAATATCAGAAAGAACTTTCTGACAATATGAACTGTCAAGAGTTTTTAAAGCAGAGGTTGAATGGCCATCAGTCATGGATGCTTTAGTTGAGATTCCTGCATTGCAAGGGGTTGGACTAGATGACCCCCAAGGGTCCCTTCCAACTCTACCATTCTATGCTTCTATGAAGAGAGCTATGATCACTTTACAAAGGCCTGACCACGCAGACACATGGTGCAATGATCCTTTCTCTGTCTGCAGAATAAAATGTTAATATCAAAAGTTTACAACTTTCCAGCTTGTTTGTCTTTTATAATGATCCTTAATGGAAGTCTCCAGTGCAATCCCAAATGTATTTGCCAAGACGTAAGCCCAGCTGAACTCATTAAAACTTACTTTTCAATAAACATGTTAAAATCAGGCTGCAAGTCATATTTCTGCTTGTTTGCTCTAGTGGCAGCTGCATATTATGGAAGGACAGTGATAATAATCGGAATTTATGTAGGAAGTTCTTTGGAAGCCAGTCAGGTAATTCAGCTCAGAAAAAAATGCTTTTTTCTTAAAACAAACACCATGTATTGAAATTTAATAAATGGCCATCTAAACTTCAAAAGCAAAAGCCAGCAGTTTCCTTTCTCTTGCTATGCAATATTTATTGTTCTTTTGAATATGAATGTTTTCTCAAGCAGATTAATTAAACTACAGGATCTTAGTAAACTATTCTGTTGTTATTGTTTTGGAAAAGTGATTCATCATCTCAAGTTATAGAAATAACTAAAATTGGGAATTGTTATAGTACAGGGAAAGGCCAACACTGGCCATAAATAATTGCCACAGCTTTGAGGACATCTTACACATTTATTTACTTAGTTGAAGAAAGCAAGAATCTGGCGGACATGGGACAAATTAAGATCTCACTACAAATGACTGAACTGCTAAGTATGAAATTCGCATTATCTTTAGACAAGAATTAATCAAGCAACAGGGGAACCTTAGAGTTATTATAAGCACCTTGAAAATGAATTTTTCCATAAGTATCAACATGCCTGAATAATAATATGATTCAATATTAAGGGTACATGAGCTTGAATATGAATGTGTTCTCCAGCAGTAGAAAAACACGCAGGGAACTGGAGGAGTACTGCTGATCTTACCAACCTTATGAGGCTGTTGCAAACATACCAGGAGGGAGCAGAGGAAAATATACACAACCCTGACCTCCTGGGTGCAAAAGCAAGAGACCAATATATGTCAGACAATATATGCAGCCCAGAATATCATTGGCTTTTTAGCGGCTGCATCACACTGTTGACATGAGTCAACAGTGTGATGCAGCAGCTAAAAAAGCCAATGCAATTCTGGGCTGCATCAATAGGAGTATAGCGTCTAGATCAAGGGAAGTAATAGTGCCACTGTATTCCGCTCTGGTCAGACCTCACCTGGAATACTGTGTCCAGTTCTGGGCACCACAGTTCAAGAAGGATACTGACAAGCTGGAACGTGTCCAGAGGAGGGCAACCAAAATGGAAACGATGCCTTATGAGGAACGGCTTAGGGAGCTGGGTATGTTTAGCCTGGAGAAGAGAAGGTTAAGGGGTGATATGATAGCCATGTTCAAATATATCAAAGGATGTCATATAGAGGAGGGAGAAAGGTTGTTTTCTGCTGCTCCAGAGAAGCGGACACGGGGCAATGGATTCAAACTACAAGAAAGAAGATTCCACCTAAACATTAGGAAGAACTTCCTGACAGTGAGAGCTGTTCGACTGTGGAATTTGCTACCAAGGAGTGTGGTGGAGTCTCCTTCTTTGGAGGTCTTTAAGCAGAGGCTTGACAGCCATCTGTCAGGAATGCTTTGATGGAGTTTCTTGCTTGGCAGGGGGTTGGACTGGATGGCCCTTGTGGTCTCTTCCAACTCTAGGATTCTATGATTCTATATGGTTAAACTGTAGAAAACAACCACCACCATGGATGGTTTTAAAAAAGAGGATTGGGCCAATTCATGAGGCTAGTCCCAATATCTGGGCTCTGCCTTCACAGTCGAAGTTTGCTTCTGAATGTTATTTGCTTGAAACTGTAAGATGGGAAGGTGCTCTGGTGCTCAGGTCCTCGGCTTCTTAGAGACATCTGGTTGGTTTCAGGAGGATGCTGGACTGTGGACCAAGGGCCTGAGAGATTTGCATTGGCTCCCAGTACGTTTCTGAGCAAAATTCAAAGTGTTGGTGCTGACCTTTAAAGCCCTAAACGGCCTCGGTCCTGTATACCTGAAGGAGCATCTCCACCCCCATCGTTCAGCCCAGACACTGAGGTCCAGCGCCGAGGGCCTTCTGTCTGTTCCCTCACTGCGAGAAGCAAAGCTACAGGGAACCAGGCAGAGGGCCTTCTCAGTAGTGGCGCCCACCCTGTGGAACGCCCTCCCATCACAGGTCAAAGAGATAAACAACTGCCCAACATTTAGAAAATACCTGAAGGCAGCCCTGTTTAGGGAAGTTTTTAATCTGTGACTTTGTATTGTATTTTGATATTGGTTGGAAGCCGCCCAGAGTGGCCGGGGAGACCCAGCCAGATGAGTGGGGTATAAATAAATTATTATTATTATTATTATTATTATTATTATTATTATTATTATCCTGCAGGGCTCTTATCATGTTCTAATGTAATGGCCTTCATAGATCAGGTAAAGAAAGCCAGGAAAGCAGACTTCCTTTAACTGAGAGCCAGAGTGGTGTAGTGGTTAAGAGCGGTAGACTCTTACTCTGGTGAACCGGGTTCGCTTCCCCGCTCCTCCACATGCAGCTGCTGGGTGACCTTGGGCTAGTCACACTTCTTTGAAGTCTCTCAGCCCCACTCACCTCACAGAGTGTTTGTTGTGGGGGAGGAAGGGAAAGGAGAATGTGAGCCGCTTTGAGACTCCTTCGGGTAGTGAAAAGCAGGATATCAAATCCAAACTCTTCTTCTTCTCTTCTTCTTCTTCCTTTATGGTCCCAGTATTTACAAACAAAGGGTTTGCCTGACTGGTAGCACCATCTCCAAAAGGAATGGGAACTATTTCCAGATGCATATAGATGATAGCTGACAATGAACTATCCACAATAATATGTGTTTTTTTCCCTGTGGCCTTTTAAATGTGTTTAGGGAAAGCATGTGATTGGCGGGATTTTTTTTGTTATGTGTTGGGGTTCTTACTTAGTATTTTTATATTGTGATCTTTGGATGGAGGGTGGTATACAAATTTAATTAATAGCAATACATAAACAAATCATCCAGCCCTTTGCTGGTGGAGAATGACTGGTGCCAGGTGATTCTAAGGGTGGTCCGATTCTCTCTCATACACTCCCGGCTTGATGCTGCAGCCGTCAAGCAATAAACCCGCTGGTGTGTATTGCTTCTCCTTGATCTGTCACTATGAATTCTTTCACCGCACAGCACTAAATGAATCTCTGCTTCCTACTTTGTTCCCTGTAACAATTAGCAGGTGGTGCTGAATTCTCAAGCTCCTTGATCTATAATATTTACCAAATATGCTGTGTGAAATCCAGTCTGCTTCCAGGCATCTGTTTATGTTCCCAAGCGTGCCTTCCTGCCTGCTGTTGACAGCCATCTCTCTCACTTCCCTTTTGTGAATCTTAGATAAGGGACTTAGCCAGCTCAGTAATGGTGCGCTGCCTCTACTTCGTAGAATATATATATATGCAAGAGTGCAAGATACTGTCTGCTGATGGGTGGTCAGGCCACAGTAAAGCGTCTGAGCGGCTTTCAGGCAGTCAAAGAACTACATACAAAGCCTTCGGAAACATACGTGACTCTATCCACTCCACACACAACCTTCATGTATTGAGCAGAAAGATCTGGATGGTTGGGAACACGAGGAAGCTTCTAAGCGCATTAATTCAAACTGATTTACAAGCTCCATTCTGACAATCTTGTTCAATACAGTGGGTAGGGATCGGAACATCAGTGGGGAGGTCCCTAGAGGCATTGACTTTCCCACTTCTCAAATCGTGCCCGAAGAAAAATAAAGAGGGGCAACATTTAACAGTGAAATCTCTCTCTGGGGAAAAAAAAAATTCTCCTCCCAACTTAAAGTATGGTGTAACGAAACGGATCTAAGTTAAGGGATTTTCAGAAACCCACGGTGTTTTATGAGTTAATGGGCACCCCAGTTTGAGTGGCAGGTATCTCATGGGAGGCGGGACATTCCTCTCTTTAAAAGGAGGGAGCAGCCGTTAGAGAAGGTGTGTGGTGACTGGAAGAAGGAGGGCATGGGGCCAGGATAGTGGTGGGTAGGTTAAGATAGGTTAGGATACGTTGAAGAAGTGTATATGATGCTGAAAGAAAGAGTTTACACTGTTATGAAACTAAGCTTATAAACCATTACTGCAACCGTTATGTTCTGAAAGAAATAAAGACTTCTTATTGTTGAGCTAAGAAAGTATCGTCGTTGGTTGGGTCCAGCAATTTATGTATGCTCATGAGGAGGTGAACTCAGGGAAAAGACAAAACTGACCTGCAGGGTGATAGTTTGTGTCGTGGAGTTCCCTCAGGAGGGCTAGCGGGCGGAAACCCTGGTATTGCCACAGAGTTGCTAAGAGGGCTTAGCTAACTGATATAGTGAGGGGATCTAATGAAAGAGAGACCCCGAACTGTAGGCAAAGAGGAGTTTAACCCCTGAAGCCCAGAGCAGAGGATATAACCGGCCACGGCCGCTGGACAGGAAAACTCCCGTTACTAAGAGATCCCCAGATTATAAATAAAAGGGGATTGACATCACAGACGGACCTCAGAGGGACAGGTAGGGTGGATTGAAATTTGACCCAGAACACCTGATTAGAAATTCACTTAGTAACAAGGGGAGAGTGTGAAGGGGAGGTTCGTCGCATATGGCCAAGCATTTTACCACATTGCAATCTGCCCTATTATTAAACTTACCTTGAACCTGCATGCAAAGTTTATTTTAGGGATGAGCAAGATATTGGTTCAGTTCAGATTTTAATGCAATGAATTAATGCAAACCTGTACCTAAGCCACACTTTTCTGAAACAAACTTTATTGCTAGGTCCTGACAATAGTTGGGGAATAGAGAAGGCTTTTCCGGATTTGTTTTTACATGTTGTTCTCAGATTCTAATAATTCTCATGGCTAACTGCTAAAACAGTTTAAAAATCTGCCCTGCCCCTCAGAAATATCATCCCGTTGCTTGCCACTTTTAAAAACCTTTATTAAAAACACTTTGCATGCCCCATAAGACGATCAACGGCTGCTGGCCATGAGGGCTCTGCTCTGTCCCCACTGTCAGGGACAGCAGAAGGCCTATGGTGGGTGGCAAATTAGAAATAGGCACTCATAACATGACATTTTATGAAATTCGGATATATTTCCCACAATATCCAACATAAGTGGGATCTTAGCTTCATTTCTCTTTGCACTCCTATTTAGGCCTGGGCAGAATAAAGCCATAATTATTAGTTTAGTTTCCTAGTTATACATTTGGATGTGCACATGTCAACACCATGAAAATACTTTACAAAGTTAGAAAAATATTCCTGCAATTTACTTCAGCAGCCTTTATTGTTTCTCAAAATTCAACCGACTGCTTCCAAGATTGGCCTTGAAAACCAAAAATAATCCAAAGCATCCAAGTATATCTTTTGAACATGTCAGAAATAATATGCGAATCGATGCGGCCGCAGTCTGTAGTTCTCTGCATTTATATTTTTTTTTTTCGTTGGAAGAAAGGACCAAAAAAAGTCCTTACCTCAAACATATTCTCCATGTGACCAAATCCCACATCTCTGTTAATCCAAAGTACTTTGTATTTCATCTTAAACCTAACTGTTTTGCTTCACAAGGTTGTGGATTGAACTGCATGTGTTCTTAGGCAACCCCAACAGAGAAAGCAGGTTCTCCTTCATGGAGAGCACGTGTTGTGGTGGGGGCTAACAAGTCACCCCTCTGTTGCTGGGCGGGATAGTATGGATGGCCACAACGATGATTGGGCTCTAGATGTCATTGGGGGGATTCATACATTGCAATTTGTTGATGGACAGCTCAGAGCCTATAAATGACCCTGCACTCAGCATGGGAGCTCTCCTGGCTGCGTGCATCGGATCACCCGCCCTCCATCCCTTATTTTAGGCCTCTGCATTGACCTTGCTATACCTGTCATGGGGTCGTCTGCTTTTGGGGCAGGGGCCTGGTAGGAATTTTTCCATCTGGCTGATTGGCTGTGGCCATTTGGTTTTCGCCTACTGCGTAGCAATTAGTCACAACTTGTAAGGTTGGCAGTTAGGCATTGGTTATAAATTGGTTGGTGGAGGGGCAGAGTTGGCTGTGGTTGCCCCTCCTATGCTGCGAAGGGGCACGTTGGCTGTGGTTGCCCCTTCAAGGCTGCGGCGGCGAGGGGAATTCCGTTAAAGGAATCCAGGGGCTCACCATGCTTGTCCGTTTCCCCCGGTCGGGGGCCAGGGCCACGCAAGAGCCCCTGGGAGCATTAGGGGAGAACGGGCGCACATTCTCTCCCCAAAGTGTTTTCCCCTTTACTGACTCCACAGGCAGGTGGATGTCAGTTCTGTCCCCAGAGGGACAGATAGTCTTAACCAATGCCTAAGCAACCACTCATTTATTTTGTATTTTAATAAAGTTGTGGCCAAAATAATGCCAAAAACCTTATACTTACATTCTGGTGTGAAGTGTGTTTCATTTGAGGGGTGGTTTGG
Organism: Lacerta agilis; assembly: GCF_009819535.1. Classification (NCBI taxonomy): domain Eukaryota; kingdom Metazoa; phylum Chordata; class Lepidosauria; order Squamata; family Lacertidae; genus Lacerta; species Lacerta agilis. The sequence goes on along the minus strand of NC_046315.1, from coordinate 96,801,856 downwards.
GGACCTCGACACGCAAGCCAGTCTATAGATTTAAAAAGTATTGATAACAATCCATACATATGCCTAAGAATATGCAAATTGCTGTGTTGAGCTGATAAGCTAAGTAAGTGTTTTACATAGTTGGTCAGATTTCAGGCAATTTTTCATTGAGGTGTCTCTCGTAATTGTTGTTGTTGTTCAGTCGTTCAGTCGTGTCCGACTCTTCATGACCCCATGGACCAGAGCACGCCAGGCACGCCTATCCTTCACTGCCTCTCGCAGTTTGGCCAAACTCATGTTAGTAGCTTCGAGAACACTGTCCAACCATCTCATCCTCTGTCATCCCCTTCTCCTTGTGCCCTCCATCTTTCCCAACATCAGGGTCTTTTCTAGGGAGTCTTCTCTTCTCATGAGGTGGCCAAAGTACTGGAGCCTCAACTTCAGGATCTGTCCTTCTAGTGAGCACTCAGGGCTGATTTCTTTGAGAATGGATAGGTTTGATCTTCTTGCAGTCCATGGGACTCTCAAGAGTTTCCTCCAGCACCATAATTCAAAAGCATCAATTCTTCGGCGATCAGCCTTCTTTATGGTCCAGCTCTCACTTCCAGCTCCAAATGCAAGTGCATTGTAATAAGAAGCACTTTGGGGCCTTAGAAGATGGGTAATTTGCAAATGGTCCAACCAAGGCTAAGCACATTTACATTACAATGCAATTTAAGCAGGAGAGTCAAGCACAAACTGAAAACATTTGCTGAAACCAATCATAGACTTCTAGGGAGTAAGTTCCAATAAACTGAGGGCAACTTACTGTAGGATTGCACCACTAAACAGGTTTAACTCTGCCTAGATCAAGCCTCCATTACTTAAAAAATGATAGCAGTGAAGGGGGAAAACATTGTGATCTTTCTGCCCTGTTGAGAGCAATTGCAATTACAGGTTGCAAAGTAAAATTTTGCTTGGATATTAGATGGCCTTGAATATGGAGAATATGGAGACATACTGCCTTGAAGCACGGAGACAGCTGGCACAAAGTGTTTAGCAGGACGCTAACTTACAATATAAAGATGGAAATTTCATACATTAGACCATGAAACATTCCTAGTGCATAGGTAGTGAAAGGTAGGGTAAATGGATATTCTTAAGACATAAAGCGTGTTCTTAATTGAACTACAATTGATGATTACTAATGGCAGGTATGTTTGCTCTGATTCGACATGTAAATATCCAATCCCATAATATTTTAACAGAAATCTCTACTGACACAAACATTGGAAGCTCCAATTAATACTAATGAGAGTTAACTGTTTTGCATGTGGATGGAGACCAACATATCCCTTGCCCTGGAATTTAGAATGGAAGAGTGAAAACACTGCCATCCCTTAAGGATCATCTTGATAATGCAGCCTCCACTTCTTCTTAAATATTTTTATATAAGTTATGAACAAAATGCTCTTCATTATGATGGGTGGTTTGTGTAAATGAAGGGAGGGCTTGCATATGGCAAAGAACAGACACTGTGCAAAGTGTAGGGGTGGGAAGAAATTCTATTTAGTTTGCATTTAAAGGTGCACATCTAATTCACACTTTCCAGAACAATAAAAGGAACTGAAGCACAGTAATCCTTTAAAAAATTGCGCTGCTCTGTATTTTGCAATGCATTTCTCCAGCCATGTAATGCATACATAGATGCATGTACTAGGCTAAAGTGTGCATCAAAATGCACATGTAAGTGAAAATAGCATTCAAAAATTGTGATATTAGGGGAAATTGCTTTGTAGAAATGAGTGTATGAGGCAAATGCATACGAAAATGACAATACTTTTAGTAACTTTGGGTTTCCTTGGGCAAGATAAGGCAACCAACAAATTTAACCAATAATAAATAGTAATAGAATTGTAGAACGGAATCCTAGAATTGTAGAGTTCAAACAAAAATGCTAAAAATTCACAAACTGATGTGGAAAAAGTGAAGAACTAAATTTAAGAGTGGGGAAAATGAGAAACTGAGATCCATTCATCCTTAGCACAGAAACACACAACACGACTCACTCAGTGATAGCTGTGCCAACCAATATCAAGGATAACTGGGTACAAGTGGTCGCAAACACTATATATTATTTCCATACGAATAAACGGCATCAAACATCCCTTCATCTCTTAAGCTGAAATGCTTTGCTTTCACAAATCCTAAACATAATTCCAAAACATTTTGAAGTAATGTCACACTGCTAACACAAGTTTCCCCTGTGTTTCACAATGGTGCCTAGTAGTGTCAAATCTTGCCCAGTCCACTCCTGTTTGTATGTGTGTCAGGTTTTGTTACCCAGTAATAATGTTTTTCATCTGAATTTACGAAACTGCGGTTCATAGGTTACAGCCAAAGGCTCTAATTTTTAAACGCCTTTGCATTTAAATCATATCCTCTTTAGTGTTTAAAATTCATCCCTGTATTCTGTCTTATGCTGAGCACACTGTCTATAAAAGGAGTATTAACTGAGTAGTGTTGCTCTTATGGCACTAGGTGGTACCATGTTTTGAGATGGACAGCTGCTTATGCCTATGTTGCTATATTTCATTCTGAGCAATACATTTGTTCAGCAGCCATTATTATAATACAACATCACAAAGCCAAAGGCCATTACTGATATTGGACAGCAATATTTAAATAAAATTGACATATATAATGTGTGTCTCGTGTTTTTCTTTTCATTTCAACTTCCTCCGAGGATCTACAGGGACTTTCTTATCAAAGTATATGGTTGTTAATTGGTTCATTTGCATAGTAATTTACCTTTGGGATGTCTCCTGAAAATCTTGTGCTCACTCTCAAGGGGCACAATTTTGCTATTTAAACCTATTTTTTATGTGAAGCGATTGCTCTATTTATGACAGATTAAAGCATTCTGAAATTTGTAAGTGGGAAGCAAGGTCTAGAGAAAGAAGGTGATGTCAAGGATAAGCTTGTTTGCATAGAAGCATTAAGGGAATTAGCATAAATCATATGTGTATATGGAAGGCTTAGACATTTCCTAAAGGTTACCCAATATAGGCTTTGCCAGACTGTCTACATGGAGCAACCAGCTTTATGATTTTTCAGGAACCAAGATATCTACCAATACTTCTGAGATCATCACAATGTCATCCATGCAAGGAAAATCCAGTAAGTACTGAACGAGTGAGTTGTAAGAGCCAATTAATTTTTTGTACAACTAGAGAAATTTTAAAAAATACGGGCACAGTCCAGTGAAAGATAAGCACTTGTATGCACAACTGATTAGGAGGACTGCGAATACTCCTGTTAAAACAATGGATTTTTGAAGTGCTTCACTTTGGCCTGATTGTCCCTTATCATCATTCCTTCCAGGACAAAGCTTTGATGATTCTGCCTATCATTCTGTGAGTTTGGAAGTGGCAATTGGCACCCTAAATAACTGGCATTACAAGTATTCAGGGCTAAGTGATAAGGTAGCTAGCCTTGAACTCAGCAATCTCATGTTATTGTGCTCTGGGAGGAGAACGTCATACTTTTTTTATTTAAAAAATAGCATTTATTAAAGTTTTTCTTGTGTTACAAAACAGACAAATAAGCAGAGAAAAGCACAACTGGGGGGGAAAGCGAGGGAGAGGGAGATCGGGGACTGTTGTTCTTTCATTCTATTGCTTAGTGTTAGTGTAAGGGTTGTGTCAGCAGCCCATGGATAGGTCCTTTGTTTATATATATTGACATTGCGAGAGCTTAGGGGGTCCTTAACATGGTTGGTTGCATTCAGTTGGTTGCGGTGTGTCTTGTTTGTAGTTGATTTCATTATAAGCATAACTGTTTGTGCTGTCACATCCCAACTTTCTTTATCTAAGCAAAGCTATTTCCGAGTACAAGATTCCATCGCTCTTTAGCATTGTACCAAGAAAGAGAAGCCAGACAAGATCTGCACATAGAATAATAGAATCCTAGAGTTGGAAGAGACCACAAGGGCCATCCAGTCCAACCCCCTGCCAAGCAGGAAACACCATCAAAGCATTCCTGACAGATGGCTGTCAAGCCTCCGCTTAAAGACCTCCAAAGAAGGAGACTCCACCACACTCCTTGGCAGCAAATTCCACTGTCCAACAGCTCTCACTGTCAGGAAGTTCTTCCTAATGTTTAGGTAGAATCTTCTTTCTTGTAGTTTGAATCCATTGCTCCGTGTCCGCTTCTCTGGAGAAGCAGAAAACAACCTTTCACCCTCCTCTATATGACATCCTTTGATATATTTGAACATGGCTATCATATCACCCCTTAACCTTCTCTTCTCCAGGCTAAACATACCCAGCTCCCTAAGCCGTTCCTCATAAGGCATCGTTTCCAGGCCTTTGACCATTTTGGTTGCCCTCCTCTGGACACGTTCCAGCTTGTCAGTATCCTTCTTGAACTGTGGTGCCCAGAACTGGACACAGTATTCCAGGTGAGGTCTGACCAGAGCGGAATACAGTGGTACTATTACTTCCCTTGATCTAGACGCTATACTCCTATTGATGCAGCCCAGAATTGCATTGGCTTTTTTAGCTGCTGCATCACACTCTTGACTCATGTCAAGTATGTGGTCTACCAAGACTCCTTGATCCTTTTCACATGTACTGCTCTCAAGCCTGGTGTCACCCGTACAGGGGCAGGCTCAGTTTCAAGTGGTTCCCATTGAGTTTTATGGGGCAAAATGAACAAGTTGCAATGTGGGGTGCAGCTGCAGCAATCCCCCATAGGGAGTGGCCTGGCTGTAACATAGAAGGCTATTACAGGATAGGACAATGTACATACATACAAATCCTTTATTCGACCGATAGTCAGAAAGAAGAAAAACATTTCTCAATACAAAATTATAGAACTAAAAACATCAGAGGGATACACAATTAAAAATGGGATAGCACTAGTAAACCTCATACAGATAACCCACATCGAGACATTCGATTTTGCGCTTCCGACACTTGAGCGCCAGGAAGAGGAATTTAGCCACAGATAGGACAATGTAAGGTAAAGGTAAAGGGACCCCAGACCATTAGGTCCAGCCGTGTCCAACTCTGGGGTTGTGGCGATCATCTCGCATTACTGGCTGAGGGAGCCGGTGTACAGCTTCTGGGTCATGTGGCCAGCATGACAAAGCCACTTCTGGTGAACCAGAGCAGCGCACAGAAACGCCGTACCTATGTGCAATAATATAGGGTCTGTCTGCAGCACTCACCAAATGGGCTTTTATCTAGTGACTCTAAAGCCTTTATACTGGCCATATGGAAATTTGTTGCCTTTATAATCTGCTCCTAAGTAAGTGGAATTTTAACTAATTAACAAACTGAAAAGAGAAAATTGATATTCTTAACATAACCATCTACCCAAATTGATGGTGTTGACAACTAATTTCAAAGCAATCAAAATATGTGACTGAAAATATTTTCATTCCAATTTAAGTTCAAGAAATAACAAATTTTAGAAAGCAAATGTTCAGTGCATTTTGTGTTTGAAAAGTCAGGAGAATAGGAAGGCAGATCATCTACCACAACTGACACAGTGGTTCTCCAGAGTTTATTCAGAAAACATTTCTAATTGTATTTTTTTTGGGGGGGGGAATTCCTTCCAGTAGCACCTTAGAGACCAACTGAGTTTGTTCTTGGTATAAGCTTTCGTGTGCATGCACACTTCTTCAGATACACTGAAACAGAAGTCACCAGATCCTTAAATATAGTATCTGGTGACTTCTCTAAGGTGCTACTGGAAAGAATTTTTTTTATTTTGTTTTGACTATGGCAGACCAACACGGCTACCTACCTGTAACTGTATTTGGAAATGTCAGGGATTAAACTGGGACTTTCTACATGCAACAAATCACTGAGCTATGGTCTTTCCCCCAGTGGTTTCAACACAATCTGCTGGGAGGACTCATCTTGGTTCATTTGCAGTCGTCCCCAACCCTGGCTCAGATGAAGACATGCCAGTGTAACTTGTTTATCTTTGCTCAGCTGGCTTGAGTGGAGGCCAGTGTAAATCCCCCCAAGGGGAGTGGTGGGAGCAGGATCTCAGGAACGGGAGATTTAGGCTGAACCCTAAACCCGTTCAGCAAAGTCAGATCACCTTGCAACCTGGGGTAAAACACTATTTTAAAAGCTTGTTTGGAGTAACTTTACACTGGTTCAGCCTACACTGACTTGCTTTGTGCCAGCCACTTTGTGCCAGCATAGGATTGCTTCCTTAATTAGCTAATTAATGGGGCTGTGGAAGATGAAATGCAGATAAAGGATGCACTAAAAATGAAATGCAAATGTTTGGCATAAATTTCACTACTTATTTTTGTACCTGCAATTATAACCTAAAAACATTTGTGAACACCGATTTGTTTTACTATTTCATCGCTTCCTTTCATTTGGTATTCAATAACAGCCCAATTTAAAACTCCAATTAAATTGGGGAACTATGACCAAATTGGTTTAAACAAATCTAAAGTACACACAGCCTATAATGAGAATTATTCGAATAAGAAAAAAAGAGCAGAACCTGAGACAAAACTTTGTGGTCATCAGTGTTATACAGTTCCTTTGAAACGTACTGGGAAATTCCTTATCTGCCATCCATCTGGATGTCCAGACCTTTAGTGTTCCAAATAATTGCCCTTGGGTATTTTTTTACCATCACATATCTAGACTATTGATGCATCTCAGACCCCACATGTCAGCAGCCAGATGTCCAGTTTATCAAGCAAGCCTCATGCTATCCATGGCTGGTCTGTGTCAGTTCCCTAGTACACTAGATGCTTTGATACACAGCTTAAAAAAAACATGAAAGAGGTGGTTGCACCTTTTGATTCTAAGGTGAGAAGTTCTTAATTAGTCTAAAGTGGCCACTTGACTGGCAAGGAAGAGGACAGAACTTAGAATGAAAAATAAGTTGTAAATGAGTGGAGAAAGTGCCTCACAGAGCTGAAATGGAGCTGATGTTGTGAGCTTGAGGGAAGGAACCACTATGAAGTGAAGGAAACCATTGAATTTTTTTTTCTCTCTCTCTCTTTCTCACACACACACAATCTGTTAGGGATGCTAAGAGGAGGGATGCTGTTCATGAGGTACTGAAAGAAGCAATTCCAAGTCTTTGTACCAAACGAGTCTAACAATTGAAGACATTTCTGTCTCAACGAGCTTTTGCATGTTCAGACCTTTTATTTATTTATTTATAAGATTTTATTATTTTGCCATAAAACAAAACAAGAACAACATTAAACATACATAAACACAATAAAAACATAATACACAATCAACAATATAAAACACAACAGTACCATACAAAAAAGAAAACTTATACAAACCTTACCAAATACTTATCTTTGTTTCTCAACTTATTTTTACTTCTTAGGGGGACTTCCCCTGGTCCCTCCTCTGTCTTCAAAAACGTATATACTCTTTAGGTAGCTTCATTTCTTTTCCCATTAACTCATGCTCAATATCCTAATGTTCTTTAAATTTATCTAAACCAATATATTTCTTAACTTATATTCTGTATCTTAACACCTTCTTATACAAATAGATCTATCACATCAAAATTTCTTCTAAAACCATTATAACTAACCTTAAGCTTCTAAAGCCGATTCTTTTATATGTTTCTGCTCAAATATTCAAACATTCAGTTTAACATGCTTAATTAAATAGTCCTTAAATTTCTTCCAATCTTGCGACACCTTCTCCTCCCTCTGGTCTCGGACTCTGGCGGTCAGGTCTGCGAGCTCCATATACTCCATCAGCTTCATCTGCCATTCTTCGATTGTCGGTATCTCTTCACCCTTCCAAGTTCTTGCCAATAAAATTCTAGCCGCTGTCGTGGCATACATAAAAAATACTCTATCCTGACTGGGTATCTCTTCGTTGGTCATGCTCAAAAGAAATGCCTCTGGTTTCTTACAAAAGGTAATTTTCATTACCTTCTTAAGCTCATTATAAATCTTATCCCAGAAGGCCTTTACCCCTGAACACGACCACCACATATGATAAAAGGTACCTTTCGACGATTTACATTTCCAACACACATCCGACATTTTAGAATTCATTCTAGCTAACTTAACTGGTGTCAGATACCATCTATATATCATTTTCATTACATTTTCTCTTAAGCTATTGCATGCAGTAAAGTTGATACCTTTCCGCCACAATCTCTCCCAGTCATCCATCATAATATTATGACCCACATCTTTTGCCCAATCTATCATTGTTGATTTAACCAATTCGTCTTTCGTATGCCACTCTAGCAACAAATTATACATCTTGGAAAGGTTTTTAGAGTTCGATTCGATCAGTTCTGTTTCCAGTTTTGATTTTTCCACTTGAAAACCAATTTTTTTGTCTAATTTAAATGTTTCATGTACCTGGTGATATTGCAGCCAGTCAGGGACTTGACTTTTGACTTGATCATAACTTTTTAGCTTAAACGAGTCCCCTTCCTGCTGCAATATGTCCATATATCGTAACCAACTTGCAGACATGTTTGGTCTCTTATAGGCCTTGGCCTCCACTGGTGATATCCATCTAGGAGTCTTTCTCTCCAGTAAGTCTTTATACCTAATCCAAACCTGATACAGAGATTTCCTAATTATGTGACTCTTAAAGGTTCTGTGAATTTTAGCTTTGTCATACCAAAGGTATGCATGCCAACCAAACATGTTATCGTGTCCTTCCAAGTCCAGCACATCTACATTCTCTAATTTAAACCAATCTTTCAACCAGCAAAAGGCCGCTGCTTCAAAATAAAGTCTTAGATCCGGCAGGGCAAAGCCTCCTCTCTCTTTGGAGTCTGTCAAAATCTTAAACTTAATTCTCGGCTTTTTGCCCTGCCATATAAACTTCGATAAGTCCTTTTGCCATATCTTAAAACAGTCCATTTTATCCAAAATTGGTATGGCTTGGAATAAAAACAGCATCCTTGGTAGGACATTCATTTTAATCGCCGCTATTCTTCCCATTAACGACAGTTTCAATCTTGTCCATATCTCCAGATCTTTCTTTATCTCTATCCACAGTTTTTCATAATTATCTTTGTATAGGTTCACGTTTTTTGCTGTGAGATTGATACCTAGATATTTTACAGATTTAACAAAATTGAGGCCTGTGCCATCTTGTAATCTTTGTATCTGTTCTGCACTCATATTTTTACTTAAAACTTTGGTTTTCTGTTTATTTAATTTGAAGCCAGCTACACGTCCAAATTGTTCAATTAATTCCAAGGCTTTGGGGACACTGCTTTCCGGTTCTTGTAGGGATAGCATCAAATCATCTGCGAAGGCGCGTAATTTGTATTCTTTCTCTCCCACCCTGATTCCTTTTATCTGTTTCTCTTTTCGTAACATATTTAAAAGGACCTCCAGGACCGTAATAAATAATAAAGGGGAGATAGGGCACCCTTGTCTTGTTCCTTTTTCAACTTCAATTTCCTCCGATATCACACCATTTACTATTATTTTTGCTCTTTGTTCTGTATAAATGGCTTTAATACCATTTAGAAATCTTTCTCCAACTCCCATCTTTTCCAAATTCTTTTTCATAAACATCCAAGATACCTTGTCAAAGGCTTTCTCCGCATCAATAAACAATAGTGCTGCCTCTGTATTTATGTTTCTTTCCAGTTTTTCTAAAATATCCACAATAATTCTTGTATTGTTGCTTATTTGTCTTCCTGGAAGGAAACCCGCTTGATCTTTATGTATATAGTCTTTCAGCACTCTTTTTAATCTTGTAGCCATAACATTTGCAAAAAATTTATAATCCACGTTCAAAAGGGAAATTGGACGATAGTTTTTCATTAGCATTCTATCTGTATCTGGTTTTGGGATCAGTGTGATAAAGGCTTCTTTCCACGTCTCTGGTGCCCTATCTCCTTCCAATATTTTGTTGCAAATTTCTTTCAAAGGCTGCGAAAGCCAATCTTTAAGAGTCTTATAGAACTTTGCTGTTAGTCCATCTGGTCCTGGTGCCTTTCCTAGTTGCATGTTCTTAATTGCATCCTCAATCTCTTGGGTCGATATTGGGTGGTTGAGGGTTACTAGTTTGTCCTCTGGGACTTTTTGCAAACTATGTTGTTGCAGAAATCGGTCTATCTCTTCTTCTTTTATCCTTTCCTCCTTGTACAGTTGCTTGTAAAATTTTTGAAAACACTTTCTGATTTCCTCCGGGTTCTCCACTATTTTTCCGTTTACTGCTAAATTGCCGATGACATTTGCCTTTTGTCTTTTCTTCAGTTGCCAAGCTAGTAGTTTTCCACATTTATTCGCAGATTCAAATGATCTTTGTTTCATCATTTTCAGTTTCCATTCTATATCTTGATTCATAATTTTAGCATACTGGGATTGTAAGTATTTAATTTCCTTTTGAATTCTTAGAGATTTGGGATGTCCTCTTAGCTCTTTTTCTTTAGCTTTGATTAATTTCAACAGTCTTTCCATTTCTGCATTTTGTAATTTTTTCTTTTTTGCTTTTTCACTTATGAGGAATCCTCTCATTACCGCTTTACTTGCATCCCAGGCAATTCTTTTTTCTACTTCCGAATTCCAATTGATTTGAAAATACTCCTTCATCTTTTTCACAGCTCTTTCTACCAGCTTGGTGTCTCTCATCAACGCGTCATCCATTCTCCATCTGAAAGAACCCTTGGAAACCATTTTGAGAGTTACCTGTACAGGATTGTGGTCCGAATAAGTCTTTGGGCCGATTTCCGCTTTTTGTATTTTCGGTGCCAATTCGTTCGATATCCAGATATAGTCTATCCTCGACCATGACTTCTGAGATTCACTGAAATAAGTTGCCTCAGTATCGGTGGGGTTTTTTAGCCTCCAGGCATCCTCCAAGTTTAAATTATCCACCATTTCAAAAAAAGTCTTAGGTAGTTTCCCATCATTTGTTAATTTGGTTCTTTGGGATCTATCCATTAAAGTGGAAACTGCACCATTAAAATCTCCAAGGCAAACTAATTTATAATCCAAATAATCCAGCAGCAAGTCATGTATTTTTTTGTAGAAAATTGACTTTCCATCATTTGGTGCATAGAGTCCCAGAATCAAAAATTTTTCGCCTTGTATTTTGATTTCAATTGCGATGTATCTCCCTTCTTCGTCTTTAAATAGCTGTCTTGGGCTGTATTTCTCCTTTGCGTATATTACCACACCTCTCTTTTTGACCTTATCTGATGATATGAACTCTTGGCCTAGCTTTTTATTTTGTAATAATCTTCTATGTCGCCGAACTATGTGTGTCTCCTGTAAACATATAATATCCAAATTCTTCTTTTCCAATCCGTGAAATACTCTGCGTCTCTTTGGTCTCTGGTTCAATCCCCGTACATTCCATGTCATTAACTTAAACGCCATTTTCCTTTGTTTTAATCTTCTCCTCCAGTTGCTTCTGCTTTCTTACCTTCTTCTGGGTCCTTTTCACTTGGTCCTGGCACCCCCGGCGGTGGAAGTACTCCTGGACGTCTGTGTAAAAATGATGAATCAAGTGGCGTACCTTTGAACTCTTCCAGATGTTTATCCAAAAAATTTTGCTTTTCAGCCAGGGATTTGATTCTTATCTTTTTCCCCTCAAATGTGAATGCAAGGCCTTCTGGAAATTCCCAACTGAAGGAGATGTTTCTTCTTCTTAGCTCAGCAACCAAGTCGTTATATGGAATTCTTTTATCCAAAAAAATCTGGGGATATCCTTATAAAAAATGACTTTATTCCACTGTACCACCAGGTTATTTTTATAATGCAGATCCAGAAAGAAGTCCCTGTCGTTTCTATCATGCAACACAACCAAACAGTCACTGACTGTTTTGGTGCTTTTCTTCCCTCTGGATCCTCTAGGCCCAAATCTGAAGGCCTTCACTATGCGTGCTGAGACGTATACTTCTTCCAATTGCCAAAATGACGAAAATTGCTCCACAATATAAGCTTTCAGGTCTTCACCTTCCAATTCTGGAAGACCCCTCAAACGGATGTTCCCCTCTCTCTGGTGGAGTTGAAGAAAGGCAAGAGACTCTTCTACAGTTCTCTGTCGTGTGCCAATTCTCTCTAAATTCTCCAAGTCTATGTTATCCAGTTTCTGTTCCACTTTTTTATTTTTTCTTTGACCACTTTAAATTCCTCAGAATCCTTTTTCAAGGTTGTTACCTCCTGTGCTATTTTATTTATTTCATCTCTGTTCTTTCTTACATTCTCCTCAATTTGGCCAATTGACCTCTCCAATGTGTCAGTGGAATTTTTTATATCAGCTTTTAAGTCAACTTGGAGTTTTTCTATTGCAGAGTTAACTGTAGCATTAACTGATGTGCTGATTGTATTAACTGAGGCCTGCGTTTGCTTCAACCCCTCAGTCACACTTTTGAGTCCTTCTGCTATTTCTGCTACACTTGCAGCTAATCTCTCCATTTGTTCCTGTAAAGTTAGGGAAAAGGAGCCTTTTCTTTGTGCAGAGCTAGATGTTTTAGATCTAGTGCTCTCATGCATGTCCTGTGAGCTCTGCAATTGTAATCTCAAGGTCACTCCAGTTGCTGTGGTAACCATCTCAGACATTCACAGCAGAAAGCCAACAGTCTTAAAAGTAAACACCAGGTGGCCAGCAGTTCACTTCTGAGAACAAAGAGACTGCTGAGCCAGGAGTCCCACACAAGTCCAGTAGTCAAACTTCTAGGCACAGAGTTCACAGTTTTAAAGTCTCAAACTATTTTGCAGTCAAAAAGAAGTTAGTTTTTAAGTAGCCCAAGCCAGTAACTATATTTCCCTTGCAGTGTTACCACCAAGTCTTTATATTGAATTGTAACTGGCCACAAAATGTCCAAAATGTCTCCACTGGTAAACAGTCACTGACACAGTAGCAAGAAAAAAAAATGGCAACAATTTACTGCAGCCCGCTACCGACCCCGAATCCTAATCCAGAGGGAGAGCGGTGTCTTCTTTTGCCATATCTCCTGTTTTTAAGTCTTTAAACGTCCTTAAAGCAACTTTTGATCCACTTTTAAAAAGTTTGGCAGAGTTCGCAAAACTTTCCCGTTAGTCGCGGCTTTAATCTTTTAGCGCTACCAAGCTCCGGCAAACAGTTCAAAGGGAGCAGGCTTCCTTTTAACTTTTCTCTGTAAGTTATTGTTCTTCAAAGTTCCAAATCAGTTCAAAAGTTTTACTTACAGAGTTTCTTTTGAGGCTTCTAAGTAGGAAGTGTCGGGTGCTCGGGTCTGGCGGGATCGCTGCTTTGATCCTCCGAAGGCAGTCGCCTCTTCAGTCCCGTACCGGGGCTCCGCTCGCCTGATTTTCCCCCTTACGAGGGTCGGTCAGGAGCGGAGACGGCACGTCTGGGACCCACGAGGCAAACGGTCCACGGGACGCTCTTCCCGTGGCTTTAAGGGACCCGTGGCGCAGGCACGGTAATCCCTAAAGCCTTACGGAGGACGGAGCCGTCGGACTCCCGTCCGCCATTGACCGGCACCAAACCGGAAGTCTGCATGTTCAGACCTTTTAACCTACCCCTAAATAAAATCAGACAACACTCAAAATCTTGGTTTGGTTTTTGGCAGAATTTAAGCCACAACTTTATTGATTACAAAAAATGAGTGGTTGCATAGGCTCTGGTTCGACTAGCTCCCTGCACCCTTTCAGGCAGCGCTGACCCAGGTTTCCAGCATAGGTCAGCCAAGGGTGAAAGGCTGGGTACAGGCTATGTCCACTCCCACAGATGCTCCCCTGGACTCAGGCACTGGCGCAACCCCCTCTAAGGGGTTAACCAAACCATCGAGTCCCTGGATTCCTTTAACGGAATACCCTTCGCATAGGGATGGCGGGAGTGTTCTCCCACCCTTATCACCTGAACCAGAGCCTATCCGCAACCTTACAAGTTGTGATGGTTCGCTACACGGCAGGCGAAACCCAAGTGGCAACAGCCAACCAGCCAAGTGGGAAAAATTCCTGCTGTGCCCCTGTCCCAACAACACATGACACACGACGGCATAGCAAGGTCAAGCGCACAAGCCCTAAAAGTAGGGAGAGGTGGGCGGGTGTTCCGATGCACGCACCAAAAGAGGAAGCTCTGGGTCACATGCATGGGTATATATAGGTCCCTCAATCCGTTTAGCCTGTGTCCCATTGGCCTGATTGAACCCTGCATCAAGGGACCTACCAATTGGGTGTTGTGGCTATTCAATCTTACCCACCCACAACACAGGGTTTGGTTGCCAGGTCTCACTGCAATACGTGCCCTCTTTAAGGTAGGACCTGATTTTCCAGCAGGATGAAAGGGACATAGAATCCTAGAGAACTGTAGATATGGAAGGCACCCAAAGGGTCATTGACTGCAATGTCCCAAGTCTCTGTCATGGCATTTATTCTGTATTTTTTTAGAAACCTATTTCTAGCTGTGTGTGTTAGTTTTTTTAAAAAAACTATGCAACTGTTTTGTTTTTTTTTAAAACAGTTTTAAAGCAGGTTTTTAAAACTGTTTTTTGAAAAGCAAAGATATGTGTTGTGAACATTCTATGACTGTAACTCCCAACTTTTAATTTTAGAAATAGGAGTTATGGGGATAGAATGGATTTAAATGTGGGCCAAAATGGAATCCAAGAACAATTCCAAGCCTGGTATCTCCTTCAATGAGTGGATGTGATGGGAAAGCATCAGTAGCATCAAAACTGGATTAAACTGGCAAAAATACTGTTGTTCCTTTAATTCAACCCGATTCCAACTGAGCTGGCAACTGCAGTACCTCACTCTGGTCACCTGCAGTGGTCATCCTGCAGAATAGCAGAGACCAGGCAAGCGGTTCCTTCTCCTGGCATTCTGCCAGTAGGAAAGAGCATAAGTCCACTGACTCCTGCTGACAAAAGCCATAATTTGAGTTCCTTAGAACCCATCAGTGTGTGTGTGTGTGTTTAACAAGAGCTCTGTGTGTTTGTTTCATAAATCCTTTTAGATGAACATATAGTTGCATACAAGAAGCTCCAAATCTAGACAGATTGCTAGTGAAAAAGAGAAACTAGTTTTAATATATGCAAGAAATATTATTACTGGAAGAGAATAGAAGCTTAGAAATCTATTTTATTTTTAGACCTTCTTGTATCTCTTCTGTATGTTTTGAAGAGTCACTGCCTCGTAATTTCTCAACTTGGGGGAATTAACTTTTCTCGCTGTTGTTCTAACATGAATGCCATAGAATTAATGAAGCTCAAGCAGAAACGT
This sequence comes from Lacerta agilis, assembly GCF_009819535.1. NCBI lineage: Eukaryota > Metazoa > Chordata > Lepidosauria > Squamata > Lacertidae > Lacerta > Lacerta agilis. The sequence goes on along the minus strand of NC_046315.1, from coordinate 96,786,681 downwards.
TTTTGATTTAAAATATCTTGTGCCATGTTGATAAGTTTAATGGATAGGCCTGACCTTTCAATTATAAGACACAGCCAATGAATCAACAGAGTAATAGGTCATCGAGCAAACATGCGTTCTTCTACCTACCACATGTACCGCACGATCACTTAAGAAGCGCACATCCAGTCACTGGTGAAATATTCCACAATGTACAAATAAAACATTTGTTTACCCTATTAAACTGTCAGCTTTTATTAACTTGAAGAGGTCACCAATAAAAATTCTGCATACATTAATATTCATGTGCAATTATGTTGAAATAAACAAAGCCACACAACTCCTATATTTTGTGTGTGTGTGTGTGTGTTTGTGTATCATTGCCACTCTTATTTCCTATATTCCCCGGTCCCATCTTTTCCCATCTTCTTTCTGCTACTTGAGGCCCTCCTGCCTGCCCTATTCCTCTTTAGAAGCTGAACAGATTTCACATTTCTTCTACACTGAACCACAAACCATGGAAAGGAGGGACATGGCAAGATGCGCCTCACCACTTCTTGGGACAATGCAGATAACCAGTTGTGCACACTGTGTTAGACTACCCGTTAACAAAGGTTTATCTGTTTTCAGCCATTGATTATGGTGATTACAAGGATGAGGATATTATTACGGTGTAATTAACTTCTGAACAAAGAGACGCCTCATGTGCATTTGAATTTTTTTTTTAAGAACATGTATAGCTCTCAACCATTCTGATCACCCCAACAAAAATGATCATAATATTAATTTTGAATGACATTCTACAGCAGTGATTGCAATAAATAATGAAATGCAGCTTTTGTCTAATGAACTGTGAATAATCATGCTTTTTTTAATAAAAAAAAATCCTAATTTGTTTAGGTACATGCAATGCCTAGTTATCCAATTATTCCTGCAAAATTACAACTAGAGGAAGTCAAATCTGTTAAATTAAGAAGGTCACAAAAGTAATTATGACTGCTGAAGCATATGATTAAAATAGTTTGCAGGAGGAGGGGCAATTCTTAAATGTACCTATTTCTCCTTGTTAGGAGAGTGATGGACTTAGACCTCATCAATGCTCCAAGGAGCTGAATTACAGGTAAAACATGATTACCATTCCGAATGCAAGGTTCATGACAACAGCAAAGCCTATCTGACAGAGAGCAAAATGAAAGTATTCTCATTAATGTGCCTCTCTTCTGCTGATTGGAATGCATTGTTTGGTTTAAAAAAAAATAGACAAGATCCAGTCAATGTTACATCTCATTAATTTCACTTTCAGGTGAGCATGTTTGCACTCTCTGCCTGTGAAATGAATTGGACTAAAATGCCTACTTTGGATGAGATGGTGCCTATGCCATTCTAGAAGGTTTGGGACTAAAACAGTAAGAGGTGTACCTAGGAGGTTGCCTTACCCCATGTTTGGAAAAACATTTTTTGTGTCCTCTAGCCTTGGAACTGAGAGTGTTCCACATCATAAGGAGAAGGTGCTGGGAAACAGCGGTGGCAGCAGTATAGTGGCATTCACTGCTCAGAGTCGACCTATTGAAGTTAATATCCATGGCTAACTTGGGTTCACTAATTTTCACAGTCCTACTATGAGTAGTAAGGGATGTGGGTGGCACTGTGGGTTAAACCACAGAGCCTAGGGCTTGCTGATCAGAAGGTCGGCGGTTCGAATCCCCACGACGGGGTGAGCTCCCGTTGCTCGGTCCCAGCTCCTGCCCACCTAGCAGTTCGAAAGCACATCAAAGTGCAAGTAGATAAATAGGTACCGCTCCAGCAGGAAGGTAAATGGCGTTTCCGTGCACTGCTCTGGTCCACCAGAAGTGGCTTAGTCATGCCGGCTACATGACCCGGAAGCTGTACGCCGGCTCCCTCGGCCAGTAACGCGAGATGAGCACCGCAACCCCAGAATCGGACATGACTGGACCTAATGGTCAGGGGGTCCCTTTACCTTTACTCTGAGTAGTACTTAGCTGAATATAGCTCTTAGGCTTAAGAACTCTAGCTGGAGATCAGAAACAACAGACACAGCGTACTCAACAATTAACTTGGTGGATTACATTGCTTCTGAAAAACCAAGGCTTCTTTATTGCCAGTGTATATCTATTTTATGCACAAATATATTCAGATATGCAAAGGAGATAAATAGATATGCTCCACAGACAGTTCAATTTGGAAAAGGAATGTACATAGTAAATACTGTTAATTCAAGATGGAAATATTTCTGTTTTAAATTCCTCTCATTCTTCAGGCCTGAACTTCGGGTTACTTCAGAAAACACACACACGCTAAAGACATTTGGAGAGCTGACAGAATCAGCTGTCATCTTTCCCTGTAATTCTCCCCAGCCCTGATTAGATAAACTACCTTCATATTCTATAAGAAAGATATATGTAAATGACAATAATCACAGAATGTGTTCAGGTAGCTTAAAGTGTATTTCTATCAGGTTAAGTGTTCAAGGTCAAATCTTCTAAGTATTTTTTAATGCTATCATTCCTAGCCTGCTTTCCCCCCCTTTTGTTTTTGAACAACAATGCTTAACACAATGGCAGTGATCACCTAGAAAGTCCATGGTAGCCGTAATTTCAGATGCTACCAGTGGCCAGGATTCAAAGAAGCATGCAACCATTTCTTCACATCAAAGCAGATTTTATATTTCCATTGCTCCCAACAGTAGTCTCCAATGCCACCAGGCAAAGTGCCAAGACAAAATTTTTAGGTTTTACACTCTTGATGCATACATTTATAACTTTGGTGTGACTTCACCCAGCGTTTGGTGTGCTACGTCCAAAGTGGGTAATTTTGGACACTACTGAAGAGATCATCACTCCATTTCATGGGACTTTGCCCAATTTGGTGTGAAAGTTCTAACCTGTGAAATTTGAATTCCTCTTTATATATTGTTGTCCATTTTCACATGATGGTTCCCAAGGGGTGTGTGTGATTTTTTCCTATGTTTAGACACTAGACGCCATTACACACACACACTCAATTTTATCCATATAACCCAAATAACAAAACAGAACACCCTGAGACAAACATATAAAAACTAAAGCAAACCAAGGTTGGCATTGGATATTACATTCACGAGAAAAATAATAAAACTGGTTCTCTGTATATTTATGATAAAATACAGAGTAGCACCATAAGAAATTAGAGAACAAGAGGTGTTGTGCACATGATTTATAAGATATACAGAGACATAAACCTGTAAACTGAACCCATCAGAGGCACAAGGAGTACCAAAAACAAATGGCTCTATATTACGTCAGGAATTGTTTTCAATCCATCAGATGTTACTTAGCCGACATGACTTGTGGAAGAGCCAAATGTAAATTTTCCTTTTTATGAACTCAATAAAATCCAATGAAACTGAGGCAAAAGAAGTTACATTTCTTATTCCTTTAAAAAAAACTGATGTGGCCAGTAAAGTTTTTCATGTAATGCAATTTTCCACATATTACTCCACCATAATAAGGTGTCAATTTCAGACAACGTTTTCCATCTCTGGGCAATCAATAGTTTAAGAAATATTTTGATATTTTTATTCTCTCCTTCATAAAAAGATAATAATACCAACTTCGGTGTGTGTGTGTGCATGTGAACAGCCCCCAAACACCTTCATTACACAATCCATTTAAATATCACTTTTTGTTTTTGCTTCTTTGAAGTCCTCCTCCAAGGTTTTTCTGCTGGTTCCCTCAATGCAAGAAGTGAAGTTACAGGGAACCAGGCAGAGGGCTTTCTCGGTAGTGGTGCCCTCCCTGTGGAATGCCCTCCCTTGAGATGTCAAGGAGATAAAGAACTACACAACTTTGAAAAGACATCCAAAGGCAGCAGTATGGAAAGCCTGCATAATTTATGCTGCTTTAAGTTGAACCAAGGGACGTGGGTTGCGCTGTGGGTTAAACTACAGAGCCTAGGGCTTGCTGATCAGAAGGTTGGCGGTTCGAATCCCCGCGACGGTGTGAGCTCCTGTTGCTCGGTCCCAGCTCCTGCCCACCTAGCAGTTTGAAAGCACGTCAAAGTGCAAGTAGATAAATAGGTATCGCTCTGGCGGGAAGGTAAACAAAGTTTCCGTGCGCTGTTCTGGTTCGCCAGAGTCATGCTGGCCACATGACCCGGAAGCTGTATGCCAGCTCCCTCGGCCAGTAATGCGAGATGAGCACCACAACCCCAGAGTCGGACACGACTGGAGCTAATGGTCAGGGGTCCCTTTACCTTTAAGTTGAACCAGCATAAAGCACACCCGATTCAAACTCCATTCAGCTGAGCACATGACTGAGCTGAACAGAGTTAGGATCCAGTATAAGAGCCCCCGGCTCAGTCCCTCTGTTGCCACTACCCTGGAACACCCATTTTTTCATGGCTTTTACCCTGTAAGACAGGGGTCAGCAAACTTTTTCAGCAGGGGGCCGGTCCACTGTCCCTCAGACCTTGTGGGGGGCCGGACTATATTTTTTTTGGGGGGGGGGAATGATGCAAGAGCACCACGAGCCCTGGTGGCTGATTACCTGGGTCTTGCAAGTGGCAAGGGCTGGTGGTGGCGGCAGAGGGACGATGAGCAGCGCGCGAAAGGGCTCCGGAGAGGGGCTGCTTAAAATGGCAGCCGCTCAAACGCCGCTGCTGCTGCTGGCACCAACAAAGCCCAGCCCCCTTCCTCCTCTAGGCAGGGCGGGGAGAAGCCAGGTGGAGGGAGGGAGGGAGGGAGGGAGGAGGCGCCACCGTGTAAGGGAGAGGGAGCGAGAGGGAAAGAACGTGTACACTGGCGATCCACGCAGCCATTGCCAGACCGTCCGCAGACCAGGTCCAGAAGGCATTTGGGCCTGATCCGGCCCGCGGACCTTAGTTTGCCAACCCATGCTGTAAGATCTGCCAGTTTCAGTTGAGCCAACTGATCCACAGCTGAACCATCCAATGCAAAGGACCCAGCCCACCCCCCACACATGCTGAGGTATAGGATGATTGACGTTTCAGCTGATCAGAAGACCAGGATGCACCTCCTGTGAAAAAGTAGCTTTTTGCAAAACAAAAGACACAGGGATTATGATGAGATGGAAGCAACAACTGTCCTCTAAGAAAGGTTTGTATAGGAGGTTTTGCTTCCTTCCTTGTACAGGACAAATTCCTTTTTTTATGGATACTTTATTTTATTGTTACAATTGTTACAATTTATAATACACTCACATATTACAGACAAGACATACACAACATACAAACATTCTTTCTAGACATCTTAAGATTTTCTAGACATCTTTTTAAGATTTCAGGACAAACAAATTCAGAGGCCAACACAAATTTATTTTTCTGGAGAAATATTCTGCACACTGCAGTTGCCTCTGTTCTGAATTCTAGGATTCTGAACTGGCTCCACACCACAGATTTCAATAAACACCTGTCCTTTGAGATGGAAGACTTTGCAACAGCAGGGGAAATGTGTGGAAAGAGGAATGCATTCATCAGAGGGATAATATTAGCAGTCATGGCGAAGTTTTGTTTAGCAAATGTGAGGGGTGTGTTCAAGGGGAAAGAGTTTGCACTCTTGTGTGCATTGGGAAAAGAAGTATACAAATTCAATGTTAAAAACAGTATGCGAAAAAATTGGAATGGAGGCTGCATTGCACATGATTTATATTCCAGGGTGTGCACGGACATTTTTCTTTTCAGAATTGAGCACCTGTTGATGGCTTAAAAAAATCTAAAATATGCAATCAATTCCATGAACTCTTATCAGAGGTTTAATAAAGCTACATAAACAAATTGATGGAAAAAAACACTTACCTGTGCTCACAAACTGATTACACATAGACGCCCAGAAAAATTTCAGAACCTATTTTAGCAAAATTTTAGTAGGAAGGAATAAAACATGATTCTCAGAGGTAGACAGCAAGCTTTCAACAAAGAGCTTAAATGTAAATTTAGATAACAAACATTTATACAGTGGCTGCCAACAACTGTTGCTCTGGACAATGTCTAAGGGCATAACAGGCAGAACCAGGTCAGCATTGCTGCAGTGCATTTTTAATAAAGTAACTTTTCCCATCGTAGTTGGGAACCTGGAACCATAAGAAATTCAAAAAATCTGGCTCTTGGGGAACTGTTGCTGCAGAATTCGAGGATTTAATGAAAGCTGCAACATCTCTTCTGTCTCATTCTGTTATTTATACTGAGCCATTTACAGGCACATTTATTTTTGAAGCTCTGTTCTTGACTTTAGAAGAGATAAAATGATATAAACGGAGTAATTTTTAATACTTGTTTCTGTGGCAGGTTATCTATCATTAATCACTACTTTGTTACTATGGTTACCACAGCTAATTTCTGTTTATTAATGCAATGGACCTTAAACGAATGCCCTCAAGACTAATTGTGTTATACCAGGAGTTAAATGTTACAAGATCTACCGGTACAGATTTGACCTACATTTGGCCCTGCTAAGATAATCACTCAGGAGACATTTTTTAAAAACCCACACACAAATAGTGAAGCTAATCAGTAAAGTAATACTGGTCCATTTGAAGAGACAGAGAGGATTTAATTTGAGCTGAGAGAAATATCCCCCGAGTGTTACTAGCAAAATATAATGGGAAAAGATCAGACAAAATCAACATGGTCATTCAAACCTTTCATTATTTTTTATCTAGTCCCATTTCCCAAGGAAAGACTGATCCAATTCTTCTGATTCAATTTAACTGATGTCTGAGAATGTGAAATGTAAATATTGAGTTCTCTGTCTTCCATCTCTGCTATCAAAGGGAATCATAACTTTAACTCCTCCTCATTCACTTTAGTCAATCTGAAATTTGATTGTTAGCGGTGAAGCAAAGACTGAGAGACAAACTACGCATTACACACTAAAACAGGTAACAGTGCCTCACTACTATTTTTTTTTTTTAATCAAAGCATTTTTAGAAGAACTTTAAAGTGGAAAATATGCAGGGCAAGGCAAGCGTATACTTAACCCTTTCCAATTTACACTCCAGTTTGCTCCCCTTTCCAGTAGGTTTTAAAGCATATGATTGTGAGGTCACAGAGTTTTAAGTCCATAGTGGTAAAATTCAGAGGTACATGTAGCCCCTCAATTGCTCTTGAAAAATGCAGAAACTAAAGATCGCCGCCCCCCCCCCATTCATTTTGGTATAAACATGGTTTGCATTTTATTATCTACTAGCTGACCTGGCCACGCATTGCTGTGGGGTTTTTTTTTTTTTTCTTTTCCTTTTTTTAATTCTCCTGACCCCGAGAGTATTCTGGAAGCTCCTGTTTTCATTTTTCCCTGTCCCTTTAGGTCAGCAACCTTTTTCAGCCGTGGGCCGGTCCACTTTCCCTCACACCATGTGGTGGGCCGGACTATATTTTTTTGGGGGAAATGAACTAATTCCTATGCCCCACAAATAACCCAGAGATGCATTTTACATAAAAGAACACATTCTACTCATGTAAAAACACCAGGCATGCGAAGCTGCGGCGGCCATTTTAGGTGAGGGCACTGACGACCTTAAAGAGCATTCTCCCCCACCCCAGTCCCAAAATTACCCAGTCCCAAAATCACGCACCCCAGCGACACAATCCCCTCAGAGCTGGTCTTACTCAGTGCGACCTCTCAGGCATTCCTCCTGCTCCATGTTGTTTTTTTTCCTCAGCACATGCGAAGCTGCCGCGGCCATTTTAGGTGAGGGCACAGGCATTGTTGCTCTGGCTAGGTCTGATGACGTCAGCAGGCAATCCGCCTTTCTATTGGATGCTGTTGGAGTCTTCATTCCTTTTGCTGGTGAGGTATAATAGGCGCACCATTTCCCCCCCCTTTATTCTATATTTTAGGCATGACAGGTGTGTGTTTTTTTAAAAAAATTATTATGCTAGATCCTTCCCCCATGGTCATGTTACCCTCTGTCCTAAATTTGATGTGATTTAGCAAGGTGCTGTCGGACGCGCACGCAATGGGAATATTTATATATATATAGATTTATTTGGACAATTTATATATTGCTCAATTAGAACTGTCTCTAAGCAGTGTACAAGAAGCTGAACAATACAATAAAAATAAAAACCAGTTAAAACTATAAAATCAAGATTCAGTTCAAGCACCTGCCGAAATAAATAAAAATAAGTTTTCAGTAGGCACCAGATGTTCAACAGGAAGCCAGCCTGTCTGACCTGAACTGGAAGAGAGTTCTATAAAAATTGGTCCCACGATACTGAATGTGTGGCACCTACTGGATAGGAGCTCTGCGTCTGAGCCATGAAGGACCACTAACAGTAACTCCTCTGAATACTTCAGGGCCAGGCAGGGATAGAAAGAAGCCAGCAGTCTTTGAGCTATCCAGAACCCAAGTTTTTAGGGGCCTTGTAAATGAATACAAGAACTTTGAACCTGATCCAATAACATATGGGCAACCAGTGCAAGCTTATAACACTGGAGCTGTGTGCTAGCAATAGTTTGTCCCCACTAACAATCAAATCTCAGATGTTTGTATCAGCTGGTGCCTTTGAATCGGGCCAAAGAGTAGCCCCACAGAGAACATTGCAAATAAGTCCCCATTGATGAGTCCTGAGCCCATCAATGCATCAATCACTGTTGTTTGCCTATTGCTCTCCGAGAACCAGCACAATTGCCATACTGTGCTGTAGCTTTTAACATCCAGCGGAGGGCGCTATTTTTTGCCCACAATCATATCTTTACCTATTAAAAATATGGTATCTGTACAATCTAATTATGTATGATCACTCCCACATGGCCATAGAACATTGTGTCCAAATTTGAGCAAAATCGGTCAAGCGGTTACGGAGCAAGGCGATCGCAAACAAACACCCAACTTGAACATTTATATATATATATATATATATATATATATATATATATATATATATATATATATATATATATATATTAGAAGCCTTAAATAATATTCATTCATTTATTCATTCATTCAAAGATGCTTTTATCCACCCTGCATCATAAGGTTGCAGAGTGGGTTACAACAAGATATACACTTGTAAGATCAGGTTAAACCATTACAGTTATATAACAAGTAAAAACTGGTCCTATTGGAACAGAACAGTAGAATACAATGGATGGTTTTGCACATAAATTATTTTCAGGATACTAAACAGACTTGCTTCAGAGGCAACTGCATTTTCTGCATAGTGCAATAATCTAAAGAAAATGACACTTTTTTAATATTGCTATTATCATCCACCTTCCAGTCTGTGAATGAAGGCAAATTACGAAGGAAGTATTTTCAATGGAACCATTTTGTAAAGGAAAAAATGTCATAAAAAAGATTGAAGAGCTGCTGAAACTGTGACAGAAGATATTCATTTCAAAATTTCAACAAAGCACTGGTGAATAAGGAAAATGCTTATGATGTGACACCTCATTTACAACTGCATTCTTCTGAAAGTTAATATTTCAATACGTTTATCAAAAGTTTCTTTTTATTTTTTTTAAAATTTTATCTTTATTGAAATTCTGAATTAAAACATACAAAACTGTCAAACAAGCAAAAACACACCCCAAAAAACAAGGTTTATCAAAAGTTTCAGGGGGGAAATGACGATGATGATGATGATATTGTTTCATGACAATGTCATGAATAAGATAAGAATAGGGGATTAAGTGTTTGTTTGTTGTTATTTTTGTAGTATTGTAGTTTTGATGTAGTGTTTTGTTTAATTTGTATTTTGTATTTTGTATCTGTTATTGTTGTTAAAACCTAATAAATTCTTAGGGGGGAAAAGATGATGATGATGATAATGATGATGATGATGATGATTTTAAGAAATAAATTGGATAGGTTAATTCAGAAAAGCAATAGTTTTTATTAGTAGTTCACGTTCTCTTTTATTTGAGAACCACTTCATACACTGCAGATTTAAGATGCACTCCCAAATGTATACAATGAATATCCATAACTACCAAAACACATGAGCATGGTCAAAACAAAATAGAAAATTCTTTCCAGTAGCACCTTAGAGACCAACTGAGTTTGTTTTTGGTATGAGCTTTCGTGTGCATGCACACTTCTTCAGATACACTGAAACAGAAGTCACCAGACCCTTAAATATAGTGAGGGAGTGGGGAGGGGTATTACTCAGAAGGGTGCTGGGAATGGGTGATCGGCTGATAGATGTGGAAAACCTGTTGACGACTCTTAACGGCTGCAATTAGTCTTGCAGGGAAAGGCAAGGGGTGAGATGGCTAAAGATAGCTTTGTTATGTATAATGAGATAAGAATCCAATGTCTTTGTTCAGACCAGGTTTCTCCATGGTTTTAAGTTTGGTGATTAGTTGCAATTCAGCCACTTCTCTGAAGTGGCTGAATGAGCATGGGTTCACATGCTGCTCTAAAATACACATGAACTCAACCAACCAGACATGCTTGTCACTTTTTAATGTGTGAGGTGGGCCATCATTTCAACAGTGCTGTATCCCCACTCTTTCAGACCACATTAGATTATTCTTCAGGAATACCACTTTCCCTGGTAGTTGTGACACATCAAATGCACCAGCAACTGGGGTCTGAGGCAGTTTCACACTCACCCACCCCAATGTTCAGATGGCATTCGGCAATGTTCCCTGGATCCTCCTGATCGCATGATGTGAGGACGGCGTGTCAGGCCCCCTCAATCAACTTGAGAAGGTGGCGCCTCTGCGACATATATAGAAGAAATCATCAGAAGCACCCTGAAAAAATACATTGCTTCTATCTTGACTATATACAAGGGGTCTTTCAGTCTAGCTATTGAACTGTCCCACTTATTTTAAGGTATTTCCCCCTACTAAAACCTTTTAAAGGGGGCAATCCTATAACAAGATCCTCCATGATGAGCATCTTAGGATGCAGCGGATTGTCGGCTCACCCAGCTGATTCCTAAAATATGCTAGTGTAACTTGCTCAGCTGGGGTTCAGCCAGCTAAGCTGAAGTTGGTGACGTCCAGGGGCGCAGGGGGCGATCCGCCCCATGTTCCATAATGGAGGGGGTGACAAATTATCAAGGAACAATTACTGCCCTACTAGGTACAGGTAGGTAGCCATGTTGGTCTGCCATAGTCAAAACAAAATAAAATAAAAAATTCCTTCCAGTAGCACCTTAGAGACCAACTAAGTTTGTTCTTGGTATGAGCTTTCGTGTGCATGCACACTTCTTCAGATACACTGAAACGGAAGTCACCAGACCCTTAAATATAATGAGGGAGTGGGGAGGGGTATTACTCAGAAGGGTGGTGGGAATGAGTGATCAGCTGATAGGTGTGGAAAACCTGTTGACGACTCTTAACGACTGCAATTGGTCTTACAGGGCAAGGCAACAGGTGAGATGGCTAAAGATAGCTTTGTCATGTATAATGAGGTAAGAATCCAATGTCTTTGTTCAGACCAGGTCTCTCCATGGTTTTAAGTCTGGTGATTAGTTGCAATTCAGCCACTTCTCTTTCCAGTCTGTTTCTGAAATTCCTTTGTATTAAGACAGCTACTTTGAGATCTTTTATAGAATGTCCTGGGAGACTGAAGTGTTCTCCTGCTGGTTTCTCTGTGTTGTGATTCCTGATATCAGATTTATGTCCATTTATCCTTTGGCGTAGGGTTTGGCCTGTTTGTCCAATATAGAGAGCTGAAGGGCACTGTTGGCATTTGATGGCATACACAATGTTAGAAGATGAGCAATTAAATAGTCCTGAGATGGTATGTTTGATGTTGTTGGGGCCAGTAATGGTGTTGTCCAGGTTTATGTGGCAGCAAAGTTGGCATCTGGGTTTATTGCAGGCTCTGGTACCAGTGTCCATGTTGAGTCCTGTTGTTGTATTATTGTGGGTGAGGAGCTGTTTGAGATTGGGTGGCTGTCTGTAGGCAATGAAGGGTCTTCCTCCCAGAGCTTGAGAAAGAGAACTGTCATTGTCTAGGAGAGGATGCAGATCTCTGATGATGCGTTGTACTGTTTTAACTTGGGAGCTGTATGTGATTACTAGTGGTGTTCTGTTATTGGGTCTGTCTTGCAGCAAGTTCTCTCTGGGTATCAGTCTGGCTCTGCTGATCTGTTGTTTACCTTCATCAGGTGGAACTAAGTTTGTTCTTGGTATGAGCTTTCGTGTGCATGCACACTTCTTCAGATACACTGAAACGGAAGTTACCAGACCCTTAAATATAATGAGGGAGTGGGGAGGGGTATTATGGTAGTCACCCATCCTGTCAGGGTTAAGGACTACAGATCTGATGCCAATTGGTCAAATAAGGTCAAATACTAAGGCAATCTGCATAGGATCTCCAATTCCATGGGTCTTGATGTTGTGTGGTTTGTCGGTTATCTGAACCCTCCTTGAATGTGTAAATCAGGGCAGCCAGCATCTTGCCCTCCAGATATTGTAGGGCTACAATTCCCATCATCCCTAACCACTGCCATGCTAGTTGGCACCCAGGTGGTTGTAGTTTAACTTCATTTGGTACCCTGTCCTCCATTGGTACCCTGCTAGCATAGGCACCATAGTGTTTGATACACTGCATCAGCCAAATGATTTGGTTTATACAAATTGCATTGTGCTCCCTGAGAAAACAGGAGCTATGAGTAGCTAGCTATGTATGATTTTCCTACTGGAAGTAAAACTTGCAAAATAAAATAATGATTTACCAAATTCCTGATCATTAATGAATAGTCGGCAAGTAATAGAAAATTTCCCTATGACTGATGGGCTGGCATAACATAACTGAAGTAAGAAAATAGAGTTAGAAATTGTTTAGGGTGATACGTATCATCAGAAACACAATGGGCAGCTGCCTTGAGTTTTTCTTCTTTGGGTAGCAGTTATGAGATTCAATTTCCGAAGCTGCTTCATTTGATAAGATTTGGGAAATCTGGAGGGCTTTTGACTTATCGGTGGAACACAGCTTATCATGCAAATGTGATTCATGCAAATTTTCACAGATAAGAGACAGACACATTCATAAGCTCAGCAAAAGAGACACTAGGTGAGATGAGAAATCCCTGTAACTTGATTCTGTTTATTGACTTTCAATGGTTATGAAGGGATATAAATATAGTAGGCTTTGGGAATAAGCAGGAATGTTACATGTTTCTGTACAGGGAATGTTCCTTCTGCTTAAAGAAAAAGATAGGATTGCCAATTCATGGAATCAAAATATATGGCAATGGAGCAGGTCCTGGCACATGAAGCTAGAGCTGGCCCTACCCTTGAGTAGAATGACCTGGTTGCCTCAGGCGGCAGATTTTAGATGCTACAGAAGGGCAGCAAACTGTTTTGTTATTTAGACTGCAATTCTATAGACCAGATATGAATCATAGAATCATAGAGTTGGAAGAGACCCCAAGGGCCATCCAGTCCAACCCCCTGCCAAGCAGGAAACACCATCAAAGCATTCCTGACAGATGGCTGTCAAGCCTCCGCTTAAAGACCTCCAAAGAAGGAGACTCCACCACACTCCTTGGCAGCAAATTCCACTGCCGAACAGCTCTCACTGTCAGGAAGTTCTTCCTAATGTTTAGGTGGAATCTTCTTTCTTGTAGTTTGAATCCATTGCCCCGTGTCCGCTTCTCTGGAGCAGCAGAAAACAACCTTTCTCCCTCCTCTAGATGACATCCTTTTATATATTTGAACATGGCTATCATATCACCCCTTAACCTTCTCTTCTCCAGGCTAAACATACCCAGCTCCCTAAGCCGTTCCTCATAAGGCATTGTTTCCAGGCCTTGGACCATTTTGGTTGCCCTCTTCTGGACACGTTCCAGCTTGTCAGTATCCTTCTTGAACTGTGGTGCCCAGAACTGGACACAGTATTCCAGGTGATGTCTGACCAGAGCAGAATATAGTGGTACTATTACCTCCCTTGATCTAGACGCTATACTCCTATTGATGCAGCCCAGAATTGCATTGGCTTTTTTAGCTGCCTCTGGTCTTCCAGATGCTGTTGAGCTCCCACTCTCATCAGCCCAAGCAGCATGGTCAATGGTCAGGTTTGATGAGAGTTATTGAGTTCAGCAACAAATGGGTGTGCCACAAGTTCCCCATCACTGCTGTTTACACTCATATGGGAATAAGTTTAACTGAACACAGCGGGACTTCTGAGTAGACATACATAGGATGGCTCAGTTAAGATGTTGTTATTGCTATGGTTCTTGCTGTCGGAAAGGAGAGTGTGTTTTTTACAGCCAGGGTGGAAGCCAAGCCCCTGAGTCAGGCAGAGTCAAAAGCAGGGATACTTCACTTTTGGCCCCCCAGATGCTCTTGCACTGCAGCAGGAATGATGGGAACTGTACTTCAGCAACCTCTGGAGGACCACAGGCCAGCCACCCTTAAAGCAGGTCAGGACTGAGGACAGAACCATCCTTTTCGGAAGAATAGGAGTAGTGGAGCCCAGGGAGAAAGCTGTTTATTTAGACATATGTTTAGCCAGTTACAGGTAGGTAGCCGTGTTGGTCTGCCATAGTCAAAACAAACTTTTTTAAAAAAAAATTCCTTCCAGTAGCACCTTAGAGACCAACTAAGTTAGCCAATCAGTAGAGTAGGGTACTGGTTACATTTCTATTTCTCATTAATTACCAGGTTGCTATGCTGAATTTTTTTATCCTTCTATACAAAAATTCCACCAGTGAACTTCTGACTCTTTTGTGCACCCCTTCCGCTGTGAACAATTTCCACTAGAGCAAGAAGCAACCATTTTGCAACCCAGGTTATACAATAAAAAACCAAGCACATTGGCTCAAAATCCAGGTCCTTCACAAAGCAGTAATAAAAACATCATGACTCTGTTCAGCTAATTAATACTTGTAGTGTGTGTGTGTGTGTGGGGGGGGAATCTGTTGTATCGACTTAAGTCACAGGTGATAGAATTTAACCTTCTGATAAATTGTAATTTAATGGTTTCCTGATGAATTTCTTTTGTTCGAGAATAGTCACCTTAAAAGTCAGTGACAAAGCGACTTATTTAGTAACTGACATAGAACACTATTTAATAGCCACAATGGAATATGTAGAATTTGATAGTTATAACATATTACAGCTCAGTCTGAGGAGCATTCATGAAGAAAGTTAAATTTGGTAAAAGGGCAAGAGAGCTGGATAGTTGTGGACAAGATCTGGGGCAAAAGGCAGGTTGGGTTGGTAGACAAGGAGCTTCCAAAGCAGGCATTTTGACGTGTCTAATGTTTCTAATGTTTCTAAAAGTTAGCTTGAAGCCCACTACAGATCCCTTAAAATGTGTGAGCTACAGCAAGGCCATGGCTACAGGAGGGCTAGCCGGGTATTTTGCCCCAGGTGAAGCTTCCAGGTGTGTGTGTGTGTGTGTGTGTGTGTGTGTGTGTAATAAGGACTAGAAACTTGACCCTTTTTAAGAAAAGCAAGAAAACTGAGATTCTTGCATATAAATAAAACACCTAAAATTGGCCAATTACAAGTACATACACTCACTATTTCTGCACCCAGCACATAAGAAATCATGTGGTCTCCACTATTGCTCACTGTTAGAACCAACATGGCAACAATACTGTTTAATTAAATGATAAATGACTTCAAAAACCCATGCTTCTCACTGTGTGTCTGGGTTTTTCTAAATGAAATTAGTCCATAATGGTTCTGAGTGTTATTACTGAATCCAATGCAGTGAATATAGCATTCATCATTTCATTATATCCTAATAACCAGAGGTCATAAAATCAATGTTCAAATTGATACAGCGTTGACCTTTAAAAAAGCAGCGGTTCTAATAATAAACAAGTAAATGGTTTAGATTATATTACAATCATTTTCTTGCAAGTGAATAATCTCTTGCCCCCTCACAAAGCAGCGTTTCAAGTAAGAATCCAGGAAATGAACAGCTAAAATCTATGGGCAAGGTAATGATCTTTGAAAAATATTTTCTAATGAGTAATTTGTGGCTCTGTGGATTTCAAGAGATTATTGGTTTTTAAAATGGATTCTATCAGCTAAGGAGATAATGAAAATCATTAGGGCTTATGGGGGAGATGGGAAGAAAGCAGTGGATTTGTTTGAGAACTATTAAACAAGCCCTTATTTCCCACACAAGTTAGAAGTCTGCTTTCCACAAATTGATCGACAGTGTTTGGTGCGTAGTCAACGATGCAAGACCTCATATCACTGAAGCTGAAATAAAATCCTCATTAACCTCGAGGGGACATCATTTTGCAATTGGAGCTTGATTGGGTGTATGTTGAAACCAATGGTATTCGAATGAATTCAGTACTTGTAATAATCATGACTGAGTTGCTTAAGCTGTATTCAGAGGAGGAGAATTTTTGGCCATTGCGTATGTACTAAGTTTTCCAAACAGGGAAATCTATTTCATGATGTTGTACTAATAAATAATACCTTGCCCAATAGTCTGGATGTATGATATTTTACTATATTGTAATAGATTTAGGGTGCTAAATGTTTGGGTTTAGTAAATATCATGATTTGATTAGAACTTGTATGTTATAACTGGAATATGTTATAAGACAGTCTCGACATGTATTAAAAGGGGGTAACTGAGGTGTTCCATTCGCAGTTTTGTGTAAAGACTGTGGATCATACCTTCAGAATATAATCAAGATCCATGAGAATTAATATGTTGTGTAAGTACTTATGAGAATCAGCAATTAGCATGTGAACAGTTAATTAAAGGTAAAGGTAAAGGACCCCTGACAGTCAGTGTGGTGTAGTGGTTAAGAGCAGTAGACTCGTAATCTGGGGAACCGGGTTCGTGTCTCCGCTCCTCCACATGCAGCTGCTGGGTGACCTAGCCAGTCACGCTTCTCTGAAGTCTCTCAGCCCCACTCACCTCACAGAGTGCTTGAAAGGAGAATGTTAGCTGCTTTGAGACTCCTTCGGGTAGTGATAAAGCGGGATATCAAATCCAATCTCCTCTTCTTCTTAAGTCCAGTCGCAGACGACTGTGGGGCTGTGGCGCTTATCTCGCTTTACAGGCCGATGGAGCTGGCCTTTGTCCGCAGATAGTTTTTCCGGGTCATGTGGCCAGCATGACTAAGCCGCTTCTGGCGAAACCAGAGCAGCACACAGGAACGCCATTTACCTTCCCGCCGGAAGCAGTACCTATGTATCTACTTGCACTTTTGGGTGTGCTTTCAAACTGCTAGGTTGGCAGGAGCTGGGACCGAACAATGGGAGCTCACCCCATCGCGGGGATTCAAACCGCTGACTTTCTGATCAGCAAGCCCAAGAGGCTCAGTGGCTTAGACCACAGAGCCACCCATGCCCATGAAGAGTTAATTAGCCAAGGTAAATATCCTAAGGTGTACCAGCCTTTGATGAAGTCAGGGAACACTTTTGTTAGGTGATGCTTAGTGGGATTAACTTCAACACATCAAAATAACTGACCATTAGAATTCCAATGGATAAGGGCAGCTTGGAGAATTGAGAGAGATGGTACTGGAAGTAGAGAAGGAACTATGCTTGCATGTTCCTCAGAGACCAAGACAGGCTGCGGAGCAAAGAGGATACTGGTGATGCTCCCAAAAGCTGAACAGAGGCTGGGAGAAATGCCTTAGACCCCAGCGTTGCACTGCTGTGAGGAACAAGCCCCTCTTGATATGATCATGCTGGACTCCATTTGGAATATATGTGATTAAATCACATTTCTTAAAGCTATGATACTCTCTTGATTCTCAAAGGACCACAGACTCAGGGTGCACACTAGTAACCTCCCTGGAATCTTGCTACCACTCAGTACATGGTGGGAGGGGTGCCCAACTTTTGTAACAGTATGTTATTTTATTGTGCTAATTAGAATACATTTCTCCCAAATAATTGAGCATGGACTCATACCTGAGGGTAGGCACAGAGCAGTGCACAAACTAACCTGAGAGTAATGGAACTTCCTTTTGAGTAGACATGCATAGGAATGCTTGTTCCTGGTGCACATTCTAAGTACAGAGAACATTTTTTTTTTTTAGGTCAGAAATTCACACTGAAATGTTGACAGATTTTCAGGAGGATTTTTTTATTTAAAAAATTGCAAACTAATTTAAGCATGTGGAGAACTGAATTTGAGATTAGAAAAATGAGAAGAAGAAGAAGAAGAAGAAGAAGAAGAGGAGGAGGAGGAGTTTGGATTTGATATCCCGCTTTTCACTACCCGAAGGAGTCTCAAAGCGGCTAACATTCTCCTTTCCCTTCCTCCCCCACAACAAACACTCTGTGAGGTGAGTGGGGCTGAGAGACTTCAGAGAAGTGTGACTAGCCCAAGGTCACCCAGCAGCTGCATGTGGAGGAGCGGAGATGCGAACCCGGTTCACCAGATTACGAGTCTACCACTCTTAACCACTACACCACACTGAGCAAAACCAAAATTGATAGATTCAGCCATCCCTACACTGTACAAGTGTGTGTTCAGTTCCTCTGCAGGCTTGGATTCATAGTTCTGGATCATAGTTTTGCACTGGTGCAAGGTGCTTCCTTTCCCCTCCCCCTCCTTAATATGACGACATTCTTTGGCTGCCTTAAAATGGCATCTAACCTAGGAAATATTTCATGGATATTATGATGCCCATCTTGCTGGCTGCAAAGAGGATTATCCAAAAAGTAATCAATGCTTGGCTAAAATACCAGAGTCTCAGCAGTGAATTCTAAATGATATTACTTGGCAGAGGACCCTGGCAAAAGATCCCAAACTATTTTCCTCAGATACAGATTCCTTCCTTCCTTTCTCCTTCCATAGATTCCAAAGCTGTTTGTCAACTGATAGTCCTGAGCAGTAACCGCTAAGGCCCCAGCACATTCAGAAAAACACAGATTTTCTTTAGGTATAGCCATAAAGCCAGCAATATTGCTGAATGTAATGAGTAAGAAAATTAAGATACATACCTAAGTCCTGTTTATCAATGCTAAATGAGGAAAGAATCTGTATGAAAAATGAATATTGTATTACTGTAGATGGCCAGTGAGACATCTGAGATATTTTCATCTCAGTATTACCTTCTGTCAAAGGAGGTTTGAACTAGATAGGATTGTAACGAAGACTCGATGCGCAGACATCGACAAATCAAAATCCACCTGCAGGGAATACACTCTTTCATCATCCTCAAGACCCCAGTCCTGTGCACACTTAGAGAACAATCCTATGCACAATAACCTGGCATAAGAGGGTTGAACTAGACTCGATCCTAAATCCATTCAGCTCTGACTCGTGAGCTGAAAACCCAGTACAAGAACTTGTTTTAGAGGCTTGTTTTTCCTTTGCCAGACTCAAGCAGAGCACCAGCCCTGAATGTATTTTGGATCTGATGTAAAGTTCCACTAAGCCTTACTTTGTAGAGTTTATATCTTATATATTTTATACACAATGTTTGTTCTGAAATCGTCTGGTCTGTTATGCCTAATAAAGGTTATTGAATACAATGTAAAATTACACCACAGGGTTTCCCAAACTTGGGTATCCAGTTGTTTTATTTTTAACATACCCTGTATTTTATTAAAGATGTCTTGGTTTACAAAAGTATGTGCAATGTCTTTTTTTTCAAGTTACATTTTCTACAGATCAGTTTCATTTGTTGAGACATTAGGGTTACATTAGGAAGAAAAGGGGGAAAGAGGTGGAGGGGGGCATGGTGGGTGGGGGTGGGGTCAGGTGGCAATGCTTCTATTCTACTTGATGTATGTGTGGGGTTTTGTGTCAGCATCGCTTGTGTGGGTTTTCTTTACTATTCGCTTGTTGTGTTTCTTTGGTGGTGAGAGAGGTTGCGGGTGGCCTCGGGTGTGGTTGTTTGTGACTGGCTGTGGTGAGTGGCGTGGGTGGGTGTTCATGAATCAGGTTAGCCATATTGATTCATATGCTGTTGGTGGATTCTTGTCGTTGTCTTGTTGGGCTGTGTATGTGATAAATGGGAGCCATACCGGGGTGAAGGCGTCTTCTTCTATTTGTCCCCGTGTCTAATAACCGTGTCTTTATTTTTCTAGTAAGGCTGTTTCCCATACTATTTGATACCATTGGTCCATGCTTACTCCTGACAGGTCTCTCCTGTGTCTGGCTATGATGTTTCCGTCTGCTGAGAGAAGGTGGGTTATGAGCTATCCAGCTGTTGTTGGACTACAACTCCCATCATCCCTAGCTAGCAGGACCAGTGCTCAGGAAGGCAGTGTGGTGTAGTGGTTAAGAGCGGATAGACTCATAATCGGGGGAACCGGGTTCGTGTCTCCGCTCCTCCACATGCAGCTGCAGGGCGACCTTGGGATAGTCACACTTCTCTGAAGTCTCTCAGCCCCACGTACCTGACAGAGTGTTTGTTGTAGGGGAGTTACAGGTGGGTAGCCGTGTTGGTCTGCCATAGTCGAAACAAAATAGAAAATTCTTTCCAGTAGCACCTTAGAGACCAACTAAGTTTGTTCTTGGTATGAGCTTTCGTGTGCATGCACACTTCTTCAGATATGTTGTAGGGGAGGAAGGGAAAGGAGAATGTTAGCCGCTTTGAGACTCCTTCGGGTAGTGATAAAGCGGGATATCAAATCCAAACTCTTCTTCTTCAGGAATTATGGGAATTGTAGTACAAAAACAGCTGGAGATCCAAGTTTGGGAAACTCTGCACTAGAACCAAACCTCATTCAGTAACGGGGCTGCTGGCTTTGCCTAAGTCTGGCAGAGGGGAAACAAGTCCTTAAAGGAATGTTTTATTTCCTTTTGCCAGGTCATGTGACTGAGTTAAATGAGCTTAGGATCTAACCTAAGGCACCTCCCCCAACCCCTTTTGGGAGACTTACACTAGCCTAGGCTCAGCCAACTGAGCCCTGGCTGAGCCATGAAGAGCAAGTTATACCAGCGTATCTTCAGCTGATCCAGGGTGAGGGATGTAACACCAGCTGAGACATTCATCAGCCACTTGATCCAGAGTTCCACTGCTTCCTAAAATGCTAATTACAGCAGATTTTTCAATAGGATTGCTCCTTTACTTGGAAGTTAATATTTATGAACTCTTTCATCTGGTACACATAAGCTTCTGAGCCAAGCTCTATTGCTTTCAGTTGGACTCACTTTGGTGGTGCTGTGGGTTAAACCACAGAACCTAGGCCTTGCTGATCAGAAGGTCGGCGGTTCGAATACCTGCGACGTGGTGAGCTCCCGTTGCTCAGTCCCAGCTCCTGCCCACCTAGCAGTTTGAAAGCACGTCAAAAGTGCAAGTAGATAAATAGGTACCGCTCCGGCGGGAAGGTAAACAGTGTTTCCGTGCACTGCTCTGGTTCTCCAGAAGCAGCTTAGTCATGCTGGCCACATGACCCGGAAGCTGTATGCCGGCTCCCTCAGCCAGTAACGCAAGATAAGCACGGCAACCCCAGAGTCGGACACGACTAGACCTAACGGTCAGGGGTCCCTTTACCTTTACCTAACCTTTGTCTTGAACATGGGGAAAAGGTGATGAATG
Organism: Lacerta agilis; assembly: GCF_009819535.1. Taxonomy (NCBI): domain Eukaryota; kingdom Metazoa; phylum Chordata; class Lepidosauria; order Squamata; family Lacertidae; genus Lacerta; species Lacerta agilis. Next base: position 96,765,294 of record NC_046315.1, on the reverse strand, counting down.
CTGTATGTCCTTGAGACTGGCTCCAAATCCACCCTAGCTCTTAGTTATCATATTTCCCATTTATTTCAGACAGTCCTTGAAAGAAGATAAGACTTGGTTGGATTAAAACCTGGGTGAGACCCCCTTCTAGTTCTAACACTAAGTAATTTGTTGAACACATCAGAGTACCCTGGGACACCCCAACCAGTGGGCAATATCTATGCGACCCCAATGAAGCTTTGAAGAATGAATATCAGTAAATGAATGCATAGAGCTATTACTTCAGTGTGACTAACGACATTGTGAAAAATGTTTCTGATGGCAAACAGGAAGGCACAAATAATGTCATCGTGTGATAGCTGAGGCTATAGTCGTGTTTATTATTGTTGTGTTAGATCTCCTTCTTATGATAAATTACCATGCCTGAAATTCTTGTGACATATGGAGACTAATAAAATGGGAGAAAATGACAAGGAATGCAGTCATTGCTGTTTATCAAATCTTCATGACAGGGTGTTCTGGCACAGCAGAAAGGAAACTCACATTTGCTATGTTATTTCTTCTTTGGTGTATGGATTTACATTACAGTCATCACAGGAATGTATACTTTAGTATAAACTATTTTAAACAAATAGTATCCATAAAAATAATAATGTGAGATTTCCTCCTTAAGCAATATGTCTGTGAAATTTGGAGGGAACCAACAACAAAAAGTGTCCTTCAATAAATTCATGAGGGTCTTGTAATGTTACAGCTACAGTCCCATATACTCTTTGAATACCGTAATTATGTCTAACGTTGTTCAATCAACTATGATTATGTTACATTAAATGCCAGATCTCAGAGCAAGTGTTTTCTGAAGCAAAGAAGTCACATGAAAGTTTCTCCATTTGTATTCATTGCATGTGGCCTGCACAGATGTCTTCACTTTATAGAACTCTCATCGACCTCCCTGCAATTTGACGGTAAGTTTTCATTGCCATCCACCATAGCAGAGAGAATAGTATTTTGTAAAACTGTAAGACTGTTATGAGGTTGTGAGTGCCAGACCTCTCTGATCCCTGGACCCAGCAGATGTTAAAAGCTAAACAAGCAAAGATAGCTTCCTGTGTTCAAGTGATCGCCTGAGTGATGGGCCATAAAGAGAACCAAGGGATTAAAGGACTGTGGGAGAACAGCAAATGGGTGGGGCCAACATCAAAAAAACTAGGATCATGGCCACTGGTCCCATCACCTCCTGGCAAATAGAAGGGGAAGAAATGAAGGCAGTGAGAGATTTCACTTTCTTGGGTTCCATGATCACTGCATATGGTGACAGCAGTCACGAAATTAGAAGACACCTGCTTCTTGGGAGAAAAGCAATGACAAACCTAGACAGCATCATAAAAAGCAAATGCAGCACCTTGCCGACAAAGGTCCGTATAGTTAAAGCTATGGTGTTCCCAGTAGTAATGTACGGAAGTGAGAGCTGGACCATAAAGAAGGCTGATCGCCGAAGAATTTATGCTTTTGAATTATGGTGCTGGAGGAGACTCTTGAGAGTCCCACGGACTGCAAGAAGATCAAACCTATCCATTCTTAAAGAAATCAGCCCTGAGTGCTCAGTAGAAGGACAGATCCTGAAGTTGAGGCTCCAGTACTTTGGCCACCTCATGAGAAGGGAAGACTCCCTGGAAAAGACCCTGATGTTGGGAAAGATGGAGGGCACAAGGAGAAGGGGACGACAGAGGATGAGATGGTTGGACAGTGTTCTCGAAGCTACTAACATGAGTTTGGCCAAACTGCGAGAGGCAGTGAAGGATAGGCATGCCTGGCGTGCTCTGGTCCATGGGGTCACGAAGAGTCGGACACGACTGAACGACTGAACAACAACAACATGGGTGGGGCCATGGGTGGGGCCCCTCCCCTCTCTCAACAGATGAAGCCAGAATTTAGAGAGTTAGGAGCCTTGTGAGCTAGAAGCTTAGAGAGTTGTAAGTTCAGGTTTTATATACATGTAAAGAAACCATAGATCATAAAGACACCACTGTCTCCACTGTGCCCCATTCAAAAACCAAACCAAACCATGCCTGGGACCCCTGGGTTCTTGCCCCATTCTGAGATTGGGGTGGCATCCAACACTACCTTACTTACACTGTGCACAAAGGGAGAAAACAGTTGACAAAGAGTGAGTGTCCACACCTCCCCATTGCAACTGTGAAATAAAAATCAGAAACATTGTTTCCTGTCGATACAACTTTACAGTAGTCCTGGGTGGGATTGGCATACTGTTTTACTCCCAGGTGATCTCCTTTTCTGATTACATGAATATTCCCTTAGTAAGCATGAAAATGTGGTTTAGATTAACCTTTCAGTCTAATTCAGTCCTAATTTTCTATTACTTTTCTATTAATTTTCTAGGACTGTTGAATTTATTTAAGTGTCTTACCTGGCCACTCAAACTGTTTTAGATCAATGGAATACATTGCATGAGATTAGCTGTTGGAGTATGGAAATAAATTTACTGTACATTGATTTGGTTGTAGCTATAACTACCGCTAGGTGAGTACAGAACGATATATGCAAGCACATGCATCCACATCTGAACTTTTATTTTATTCAATCATATATCTGTTCATTGGCATTCTTTTAGGGGAACTCTCATGTGAGTACTATTTTATTCACTTAAAATATGAGGCTGCTCACAAGCTCAATACTTCTTTGTGGGGAAAGTCTTATTGTGCACAGTTATAGATATTTCTGGTAGGATTGATGTTAAGAAAAGTTTTGGATGGAGCTAGGAAGAAAAAAATAAACCTAGATGAACAATGGAAGGGGAGGGGAGGAAACAAAAACTGATTTTTTAAGAAAAAATAATTCTGATGATGAAATATTCTGCTCCTCACAATAAAAAAACAACATTCAGATTTAAGAATTAAATTTTGAAAGCAAAACTTGAGATGCAACCACCTACGCTAAACACACCCCCTCCCCAAGAACGTGTTTCTTTTTATGAGGGAGGGCAAGTAAATTTACTGGGTGTTCAGATTATGAGTGCTGTGCCAAATGTTTCTCCTGTATCTTAAAATGGCATCAGCCATGAAAAGGGGGTGTTATTGGGGTGTGACAAGGGGTGCGGTCAGAAACCCTTAGGTTGGATCGTAAACCTTTTAAGCTTGTGACCTGGCAACAGGTGTCATTTAAGCTGGCAGAGTAGCTCCAACTGTATTTTAAAGGCTCTCCTTCCCATTTGTCAGGCTTTGACTGGCTTACTGCTGGAGCGGCCTTAGTGCTGAGTGGAGTTTGGATTCAGTGTACTGGTAACTTGTGCCACCTTAAGTTCATAGCTGTCAAGTTTCAGATTTGAAAATAAGGGATCAGCAGTCTCACCTATCCCGGGGACAGTCACATGTCAGTGGTGGGCGGAGCCAGAAGCAAAAGTGGGCGGAGCAGCAATGTAAACTCCAAGCGGCCTCGGGCTCGGAGCGGAGCAAAGAGGAGGGCAGCCATGTGCTCCGCGCGATGGAGCCCCATCGTCTTCTTGTCTGATCCCATCAAAACAGGACAGGAAGCAGCAGCTGCTCAAAGGCAGCCAGGCTCCGCCCACCAGCTAACCCTATTGGCCGGCTGAGGGGCTCGGAGGCAACGGATAGGGGCTGATGCAGGGGGAGGAATACACCCCCCTGTAAGCACGGGAAACGGCTCCCACTTGCTTTGAGGGCTGAGGCTTTTCTCTCCAAGTAGGCGAGGTCTTCCCACACAGTCCCTGGCCAGCAGGGGAGGAGCTGCTTCCATTAAAAACGGGAAATTTATGGGAAATAAAAAATAAGGGAGAGCAGCAGGAAACTGCTTGAAATAAGGGAGAATCCCGGGGAAAACGGGATACTTGACAGCACTGCTTAAGTTACACCTGAACGGTAAAGTCTGCCCTTCTGGGGGGAAACCACTGCAACTGTCCTTCTGGAACTGGGAAGGATTTATCCCATCAAAATGAGCTACTATGCTGGCATTTTTATCTAATTCTGGCCAAAAATAACTTAGAAGAACCTCCAAATTTGCTACATTTTCTTTCTAGGTAACAACCTAGATATGTGCAGAACCCTCTTCAGAAACTTTCAGAATTCCTCAGGTATTTCATCCGAGTATCCCCCAATTAAATTATTAGATGTTGATGGCAACATGCATATTCTTTATCATACCTCACCCTGTGTGAGGTAAGACGCAGCCACCATGTGACATTGGCTGAACACAGATGAAATGCAGTCTTTCCTGTCAATTAGAGAGAGAGACTTGAAATTACAGCCAGGAGAAACAACTCAGTGGCGTGAATGAAGAATGAAGGACAACATCAGAAAGGGTATGGAAAACATCGGAGGACTATGGAAGGCAACGGAAATTCGACGTTGATTATGACTCCTAAAAGTTTGAAGCATGGGAAGTCGTATAAAATTAATAATTTGGCGGTTTATTTGGACTTATTTGGATTATTTGATATTCACATGTAAAATTGGAATATTTGATGTGATTATTATAATTGGAAAATTTAATAAATATAATTGGCAAATAAGAAAAAAGAAAAAAAGAAATTACAGCCAGGAAAGTAACAGCTAGTGAAACATTTTTTTATCATTTGCAGTTGCAAACAAACATTTGAATGACCTTTTTTACTAATAATATGGAGTCTCCAAAGTACAGTAGGTACAGTAATATATTGCAAAGGTGTACTAATTATCATTCTGCCACTTAATATATAGGTACTATAGAAGGATTTGTGGATACATCAAAGGTGATAGAGCAGTTTGTAGCAGAATAGAGATCAGCTATCCTATAAGCCTCCCATTCAAAAGGGACATAGAAGGGCTTCCTCAACAGGGCAGAAGCCTCATTATTGTGCTTGCACATTGTGCCACAGGCTCCCAGGGTCCCACACAAGGCCTACAAAATCATGCTGTTGGCCCCACTAGACAAAATACAAAAGTCTAGAGTAAACAGCACAGCCATCTGCTCTGCATCTTACTGATGTCTGAGACATTTATTCTCTGAATGTACAGAGAGTGTGATTTGCATTCGTGTCAGTGGGTACTTTCAGCCAGACAACTGTTTGGTTGTTAAATTGTGTCACTGCAACTGTAACTTTCACCTGTGTTACCTGTGGACATGTTCTCAATAATTAAGTGTTATCAAAGGGGAGTGAGAATCAGGTAGATTTACAGAGCTGGGGTGAAGGAAATCACAGGCCTTCACAGCTTGTGGCACACAAAGTCAAAAGCAGCTTTCAAGCCTGTCTTCAAAACACAAAGTCGGGGAATTCAATTCAAAGGTCAATAAATCTGGCATATTCAAGGAGAAACACTGTGAAGTTGAAATGTTAGTTAACAGTTCAGAGATCCAAAGGTTTCATTCCTCATTAATCTGATGAAGTGTCTTTTCACTGTTGTCAGAAAACAGACAAAGGAATCAGCAAAAAAAAAAAACAACCAAAAACATCTAGAGGACAAGCTATAAAGAAATGGTTAATTAATTAATGAGGTCCATTGGTCCATTGCTTGATAATTGAGGCCATCATTTTATTAACTGTTGATACTAGGTGTGCATTGGCTCTGTGTGCACACTGAATAATGAAGCGAATCCAAGTGATTTGGGCTGGTCCTCCATGTTACTGCATGGGATTGCAGTGTTAAAAAGGTGCGTCAAGGTGAATCATGGAGTGTCAACCTTCCAATTGACTATGTTTCCTCATTTCCCACCATGAAGTGGTGAGAAATGAAACCAAGCTCACTTGGGCAATCATAGAATCAGAGCATTGGAAGATGACCTTGACGGTCATCCTGCAACTCCCTGAAATGAAGGAATATTTTGCCCAACATGGGACTCGAAGTCACGGCTCTGAGATTAGTAGTCTCATGCTCTACCGATGGAACTATCACAGCTAGACATTGGCCAAGCTTGCAAGGGGGAATAGGACTTCAAGTGGAATAGGTTTTGTTTTGACAGGCAGGTTTAGTTTTTAATGTCTTTTTTAAAAAGTATTTTTATTAAAGATTTCTTGATTTACAAAAGTATGTGCATTGTGCAATATCTCTCGTATTTTTTCATGTATCATTTTTACAAATCAGTTTCATTTGTTGAGACATTGGGAAAAAGAGGGGGAAAGAGGTGGATGGGGGGAGGGTGGGTGGGGTCGGGTCAGGTGACGCTGTTTCTATTTTACTTAATATATGTAGGGTTTGGTGTCAGCGTTGCTTGTGCAGGTTCTCTGCTGTCCGCTTGTGCTCCTTTGGTGGTGAGAGAGGTTGGGTTTGGCCTAGGGTGTGGTTGTTCATTTGTGGTTGGCTGTGGTGGTTTTCGTTTTCATGTGTGAGTGGGGTGTGTGTGTGTTTTGGATCAGGTTAGCCATATTGATTTGTATGCTATTGGTGGATTTTTGTCTTTGTCTTGTTGGGCTGTGTGTGTGATAAAGGGGAGCCATACCGGGGTGAAGGTGTCTTCTTCTATTTGTCCCCGTGTCATTTATTGTCATTTTTGTTAGGATATATTAAGGTAAAGATGTGGGTCGTCATCTGAATTTTGGCTGTGAGAACAAGATATAACTGGCAAATTCAGAGTACTTCCTAATATTTCTTTCCCCCTCTATTAAAAAGAAAAAAGGACACTATTCTCTCTCTAGTCTTCGTGGAGAGCATTTCCTGGAAGTGGTGCAGTGATAGAAAAAAGTGTGACTTTGCTTGTTTCTTTGTAGTGAATGTTAAATCTCCTAGCACAATGGACCCTGTATTTAATTGTGGGCACTTAGGCTTTCTTTCTTTCTTTCTTTCTTTCTTTCTTTCTTTCTTTCTTTCTTTCTTTCTTTCTTTCACCTGGGTGCACTATGGAGACAGCATTATGTTTCTGAGGTATAGTTTAATTTTAAAAATTGTAGGGACTTTGCTTATCTAGGTACTGTACAGGTAATCTAAGTGATTATGCACAACACTCTTTGACATTCAACATTATTTGTTGTGGGTTCACCTAAATTGAATAGTGAACTCACAAACAGCAACCGTTCTATCCTGTTTGACTACTTCCAAAGACTAACTAAACCATGTGGCAGTGCGGTTGGGAAGGGGCCTGGTTCCAGCTCCAGGCAGTGCCTTGATAGGAGACCACTAGGAAAGCTACAACCTTATGGGATATAACTGTAATAAATGATTTACCTGCTATAGCAACCTAACTAGCATTGGTTTCATGTACAATTCAAGAGAGCATAGGACATTTATATATTATAGAATCATAGAATCATAGAGTTGGAGGAGACCCCAAGGGCTATCCAGTCCAACCCCCTGCCAAGCAGGAAACACCATCAAAGCATTCCTGACAGATGGCTGTCAAGCCTCCGCTTAAAGACCTCCAAAGAAGGAGACTCCACCACACTCCTTGGCAGCAAATTCCACTGTCGGACAGCTCTTACTGTCAGGAAGTTCTTCCTAATGTTTAGGTGGAATCTTCTTTCTTGTAGTTTGAATTCATTGCCCCGTGGCAGATTGTTTTCTCCTAGCTTTACAATTTCCCTTTTCACTGTATATTTTGTATTTTATCGATGCATTTCCAGTTTGGTTCATATGTGAAAATTGCCTGTTACTGAGAATAAGTTAATAGATAAGGCATCTTTTTAAAAAAGCAAGACTTTTTGTACAATTCTCTTGAGCATTCATCACTGCTACAGCACCACAGACAACAGTAAGATTTGTATGCAATATTAAATATGTTGCATTATACCTTAAGTGAGTCTAGGTTTCTTCGCTATATAGTCATTAAGTATTGATGCTAACAAAAAATTCCAGAGCATTTTCATCTTTGCATACATGGCAAAGTCTTAGAAGTAGCATACAGTCTAATTCATCGATGGGAGAGACAATGGATGCCTTGGCAAATAAAGGGAGCTTTCCTAGCACTCGGTGTTTTTAAATGTATCATAGAGCTAAAGACATTTGACACAATCCCCTGGGAGGCTGCACTGTTTACTTCCCACTGAAACAAGGTATTATGCAACTCTGAAAAATCTGAATGAGACTGTGCAGGTGAACTTACTAAGAGACTCTACTCTTGATGCAACTGCTGGTCCTATTAAATATAACAGCATAGCAGAAACCTTTATTCGTTGGACATTTTCTACTGTCCTACATGAGTCTGACCAAACTGCGGGAGGCAGTGGAAGGCAGGAATGCCTGCCGTGCTCTGGTCCATGGGGTCACGAAGAGTCGGACACGACTAAACGACTAAACAACAACAAAGCTTTTCAGTCATGCCCCTTACCCAGGTGATCCTGGGAATTATAATTCTGAAAGAAAGGCTAGGTCCAGCATCATGGCAGGACTGCTGAAGCCACTTTCTGAAGCTCACATCCCAGGAAGAGGCCCGTTCCTGGAACTGCTACCCTTCTGTGATGTCTCTGCTTGTTCGGCTCTAAATAATAATAATAATAATAATAATAATAATAATAATAATAATAATAAACTTTCATTTGTATTTCCCCCTCCCCGGGTGAGGCTGGCTCAGAGCGGTTAACATCATGAAAACAACACAATATGCATAAAAACAGACATCAATTGATTAAAATACATCTTAAAATTAATTCAGACAAGTTACAATCTGGGCAGGTGGCAATTATCAGGTTGGAATTGAGAGTGGTTAATACTCTCAAATAATAAATATTGATGATAGGTGAAGGAACAGCAGCCTATGCTCACCTTTCGTATGGTAACTGGGTGGATTAGGTCCAGAGAAAGAGAACAAGTGAATAGGCCATGGTGAAAAGGAGGGTGGCCCACTGATATCATCTTATCTGTGGGTCCTTCAAAACCCAGAACCAACACTGATAGGGACTACTAGCAAATAATTTCTCTCACAATTTACATTCCAGTGATGGAGAAAGCCGTAAGAACTTTTTTTGATATATAGAACCATTGTAACTTGTAGTTAAATATGTGCTTATAAAGCTAGGTATGTGAGTTGTGAGTAAAACAACAATGCTTGTAGTAAGTTACCTGAACTGGAGATGGTGTGATAAACAGGAAGGCAGCCTCTTCTTCGTCAACTTCTTCTTAAGTAAACCACTTGCAGCTTTTTCTCTCAGGTTTTACTTGTTTCCTCCTCCTTAGCGTTGGACCTTCAGGATGGCCGCGTGAAAGCCATTTTCATCTTTTTTTTATATATTTGCAAGCAGAAGTATTAACCAGCTATCAAGTACTATGTTGTTGTTGTTGTTCAGTTGTTCAGTCGTGTCCGACTCTTCGTGATCCCATGGACCAGAGCATGCCAGGCACGCCTACCTTTCACTGCCTCCCGCAGTTTGGCCAAACTCATGCCAGTCACTGCGAGAACACTGTCCAACCATCTCATCCTCTGTCATCCCCTTCTCCTTGTGCCCTCCATCTTTCCCAACATCAGGGTCTTTTCCAGGGAGTCTTCTCTTCTCATGAGGTGGCCAAAGTACTGGAGCCTCAACTTCAGGATCTGTCCTTCCAGTGAGCACTCAGGGCTGATTTCTTTAAGGATGGATAAGTTTGATCTTCTTGCAGTCCATGGGACCTCAAGACTCTCCTCCAGCACCATAATTCAAAAGCATCAATTCTTCGGCGATCAGTCTTCTTTATCAAGTACTATACTCAGCTGCAATATATACCAAAATCCAACTGTGTGTGTGTATGTAATAGTAGTAGAGCTGAGTACAGGATTCAGACAGATCTGAAGTATTTGGGGCTTGTCAGAGGTAGTCACAAGCCAAACCGTGATCCTTTGCGGCACTTCTTCTAGCCAGGCATACACATACACATACACATATGTAGGCAAAGGAAGAATTAGTTTTTGACTGGGAGTTATAACTTGTAATCAGAGGGCATAGATTACTAGTAGTTTCCAATTCCAGCTTGTTAGGGAAGGAGCTTTGCAAGAGCGAAATATCTCACTTAAGTAAGATGCCACTGTGGGAGGAGGAGATGAGGGAAGAGAGAGCTCCTTTTAAATATCCAAAGGATCCATTATATCAACATCTGCAGAAACTCTGATTATATTCTTTTATTAATCTATTTATTTGGTATTAGTCTTGGTTTTGTTTGAACATCTAATTAATCTGATTTATGGATATAAATGGAATTAGCATGACGGAGACTCTACAATGGCATAATCCTAGGTTTTTGCTTGGTTTAATTTGATCTATAATATCCAATTAAATAAATAAATTAAATAAATTATGAAAACAATGGTTAACACTGCACTGTGCAACTAATCTCACAGTGTGTCAATACTTTCATAGCATGCATGTGCCTGATTGGGAAGAAAGTGGTGAAGTAATGGGTGGTTCGTACATCTGAATGGCAACTAGTGATGCTCATGACTTCTAAGAAGAGTTATGTTACCTTCCATTTTAATTCTTCAGCCATTTTATCTGGAGTATCACCCAAATTTCTTTCACATTTTACTTTAGACAACATTTAACAGTGGCCTACAGAATTCTCTCTTGAGAAATTTAGCAAGCCATAGCCAAATTTTAAGTTTTCCATAAGAATATAAGAGGAGACCTGCTGGATCAGACCAAGAACCATCCAATCCAGCCTGTTGTTTCTCACCATGGCAAGGCAGTTGCTTCCCACAGCAAAGCATGAAGTTCACAGCCCACTCCCATGTTACCTGCTCCACAAGTAGCAGCTGCTGTTCAGAAGAAGACCACTTTGGAATCTAGCTTCCATTCAAATATTATGGTTACTATCCATTGATTTACCAGTCATAAAGGCATCCAATTGCATGTTAAAGCCATGTAAGACAGTTGCCATAATCACATATTGTGAAGACAAATTCCATAAATCAATTATTAGGAGTATAGCGTCTAGATCAAGGGAAGTAATATTACCACTGTATTCCGCTCTGGTCAGACCTCACCTGTAGTACTGTGTCCAGTTCTGGGCACCACAGTTCAAGAAGGATACTGACAAGCTGGAACGTGTCCAGAGGAGGGCAACCAAAATGGTCAAAGGCCTGGAAACAATGCCTTATGAGGAACGGCTTAGCAGTGCTGTCAAGTATCCCGTTTTTCCCGGGAATCTCCCTTATTTCAAGCAGTTTCCCGCTGCCATCTCTTATTTTTTTATATCCCTTTAATTTCCCGTGTTTTTTTCTAAGGAAGCAGCTCCTCTCCCTCCCCCTGCTGGCCAGGGACTGGGAAGACCTCACCTCCTTGCAGCCTCAAAGCAAGCGGGAGCCATTTCCCGTGCTTACAAGCGTCGTAGCCCACGGGCAGCGTTTCCAAAATACAGTAAGCCTACAGCGCGCGTTCACACCAGTGCCACCCACTTTTGCTTCTGGCTCCGCCCACCACTGCCATGTGACTGTCCCTGGGATAGGTGAGGCTGCTGATCCCTTATTTTCAAATCCGAAACTTGACAGCTATGCGGCTTAGGGAGCTGGGTATGTTTAGCCTGGAAAAGAGAAGGTTAAGGGGTGATATGATAGCCATGTTCAAATATATCAAAGGATGTCATATAGAGGAGGGAGAAAGGTTGTTTTCTGCTGCTCCAGAGAAGCGGACATGGATCAATGGATTCAAACTACAAGAAAGAAGATTCCACCTAAACATTAGGAAGAACTTCCTGACAGTGAGAGCTGTTCGGCAGTGGAATTTGCTGCCAAGGAGTGTGGTGGAGTCTCTTTCTTTGGAGGTCTTCAAGCGGAGGCTTGTCAGCCATCTGTCAGGAATGCTTTGATGGTGTTTCCTGCTTGGCAGGAGGTTGGACTGGATGGCCCTTGGGGTCTCTTCCAAATCTATGATTCTATTATTCTAATTACACATTGTGTGAAAGGCTACTGGCACTTCCTTTTTGTCTTCTATGAACTGATTGCAACCAACTTCACTGGATTTTTTTTGGGGGGGGGCGTTATTGCCAGAACATGCAGAATTTTATAAAGCTGTTTCACATTACCACTCTTTTTACATAAATTAAAGAGCCAAAAAATAAAATAAAATTGTGGAAGCTGCCCCAGCTCCTTTCTGAAACTTTTTCAAATCTATGATGTTCTACCTGAGATGAGGCAACCAGAATCCCACAGGCACGATGAAAGTTTTGCATAATAGTTTTGCATAATTATAGGGACAATTTTATCATCAACCCCTTTCCTAATAATCTACAGCGTGGAATTTGCTCTGTTCACTTTCTTGACCTCTGTTTGAGGTATCTAGTCACCTCCACATTCTCCTTCCAGTGCAGAGCTCATTGCTGTGTATATGAAAGAAAGATGTTTGTAGAACCTGTGGCAGCCGACACCCATGGCAAGGCAACAGAAAGGTGAGTGGCCAGCCCAGTATTACTTTTTTTTGTTGGGAGATCACAATGGAGTGGGGGTGTTGATACCAGTATTATGCACATTTCTGATTGAATGGTACAGATGCATATTGGTGAAAACAGCAGGGGTAACATCAACAGCTATGCATTGGCATGGTTCTGGTTTAAGTATCCTCCACATCCACTTTCCGACACTTAAAGGTGATGGTGGGATGGACCTTCCATACAGTAGGGGCATTCAGCGTTCCATATTGCAACTGAAGGGTTAGTAACTATATCCTATATCCTTGGACCATTGAACTAGTAAAAGTCATTGGATGCTGTTGAGTAATGACAACACAAAACTTGTACCATAACTCAGTGAGATGAAGGAAATAGTAAAATATGTTGGGTTCGTTGACCTCCATCATCCTTAAGTCCATGAGCATACTCAGAAACTTTCTTTAGCATTCTGAAGCTACCCAAGGCGGTAGCAATATTCTATGGCAATGTTGCCACTATATTCAAAACAGGTGATATTGTTCAATCATGAGTGAACAAAGCAATTCAGGGTATGCAACTGGGTGGAGGAGGACCACTGAAAGGATCAAGTGACATAATTGCATTCAACACTCAAATCATTAGGGTGAATCCGTACAGATTATTGGCAGAGAAAGTTAATATGACAGGCCTGCAAAATGCAATCAGTTTTCTAGAGGAACTTTTGCTTCTGAGAATTCAATCTTAGTTTCCCATCTTTGAATAGTTCTTGCACTCTGTGTATGGATAACATAAGCCATTGGGTATACCTGGATATACAACAGATGAATTTTGCCATTGTTTATTCAGATTGTTTGCCCTGCCCACCTTAACCTCATGAATGTGATGAATGGAACAGATGTATGCATGAATTGACATTTTCAAGAAGGAGGCTTTCTGTTTACCTGTGGGAGTGGATTTTCATTTGAATTTGGCTGGATTTAGCACCAAGAAATGTGTTGCCAGAGGAATGCTTGCAACAACAACAACAACAACAAAAAAGCAGATTTCTAGGTCCTTTCAATATTGCCCATGGCTGAGGGTGGATAATCTACTCTGAAAAACCAAGTGAGGTATGCCTTAACATTAATATTTATTGTACATATTATATTAAACACAATTTGAAAAGGAAGAAGAGTAAGAAACAGTAATATGTCATCACACACACACACAAATATATATTGTAACTCAAACCTATCCTTATCTTCATGAAAATATTAGTGGAACTACTGTATATGATTGACACTAATAGCCTCCTCTGAAAGTGGATAATTGTGCTAGGTCTCTGTTCTGGGTAATATTGGACAATCTAATCACTCCTCATACAGACAAACAACAAAACTCATGCCTTATGAAGAGACTGTCATACACCTCTGCATGTCACAACTCTGAACATGTCTCTTTTCATGCATGAATAGTGCCCAGTTCAGTACCTCAAGCAGAAATACAGACGTTTTTGGAGGATGGACAGTTCTGACTGTTACACACTTTAAACAAAATAAAAAAATAAAATTCCTTCCAGTAGCATGCACATGAAAGCTCATACCAAGAACAAACTTAGTTGGTCTCTAAGGTGCTACTGGAAGGAGTTTTTTTTTAATTTTTGTTTTGTTTTGACTATGGCAGACCAACATGGCTACCTACCTGACACTTTAAACATTTTGGCATAGAGTGAAATGTGACTGAGCTATCAGAAGTTTGAGAAACATTAACATTTTATCCGTAATACATGTTCTAAAAGTAAATAGTTTTACTGCAGTTGGATTTTAAATATATATATATATATCAACTAGTCTGTGTTGTCAGATTCTTACAAGGTATCTTAATGACTAGCTCCTAATATCCCATAAAACTCAGTCCATGCCAATAAGGTTGCCTTTTCCCAACAGTGCTGGGGCTCACAGCCCACTATCTTCTCCGAGCGATGGGCTTATGGGGAAGAGCTGTCCTGTGAGCAAACGGGAAGAGAAAGCCTATCTAAGGCTGCTTCCCCTGGAACTCAGGGTCATGTTGCCTCAAGAGTTTCCCACTCACCCTCAGATTATAGCCTTCACTGACCGAGCAATTTTGGGGCTCTGGTTGGAAGTATCCCCCCCCCCCCTTGGTTGAGGTTTGTTCCACCTCTCCCTCAGTGAAATTATGACCTCCCCTTGTTTGTACGAGGGCGGAAATGTCATTGGCCAGGATCAACATAGTATGAGGGAGGCCATACGCCCCCAAGATGAGGTTGGGGTATCTGCCTGGTTGGAATCTGCCCCCTGGTCCCCCAGTGAGACCTTGCTTGCTCAGCTTGCACCATGGCCAGGTGGAACCCTGGTTGACGCCCATGGAATGGGTTGAGGGCACTCCAAACCCAGTGAACCCATTCCATCGACATGAGGTTTGTGAAATGATGAACTAATCCTGGCCCCAATGCCATGCCAAACCTTACCCTTTCTGCTACTGTCAAAGATTTGAGAGTTGCTGCCATTTATAAAATTAATACGTTTCAGATCATTCACATATCAACTCCCTGGTATTATTATTATTATTATTATTATTATTATTATTATTATTATTATTATTATTATTATCTTTTAATTGTCTCTCTGCAGTGCTTACTTAAAATGGACAAAAGTGCCTTCCTGTAGATTTACAATCTTAAGGGCATGATTCAGCCAAAGTGAAGCATTCATATTAAGTTCTGTTGATCTCCATGGCAGCATTACACATCTAGATTCAGGGAAGGAGCCGTGTTGGTCTGACGCAGTCAAATATATATTTAAATTTAAAAAAAATAAAATAAAAAGAGCATTACACATGGAACTGAAAATAGTGAGAGTCAAAAGTGCTGCCCAAAGGCTACAACCCTGAAGTCCCATACCAGAGATTAAGGCCCTTTGTACAAAATGGAAGTTACTTCTGAGTAAACTTGCACAGGACTGTGCTAGATCATGACCCACAAGACAAGAGAGAGAAGGGTGGAAAGGACAGAAAGGGAGATGAAACACTATGTACTGGGATAAATATTTCATAAGTCATATAAGCAATTATTAGAACAACATATTTTCTTCCTCATTACTGCTAAGACAAAGACAGGCAGAAAAATATTTAAATGAAAATGAAATCAGCAGGGTTGCTTTTACTGCTGGGTTACAGGAGCAAAAACAAAACAAAAATCCTCTTCTTTGCCTAAAGCGTAACCAATTTGGCAACAGAATTGTTTTCAGTTCGGTACAATGTTTATTTAATGGTTTTTTTTTTAATAGCTTTGCATTTGTACAAAAAAAAAAAACCAGTCTTATATCTTTGAAAACAAACCAATGCAAACTTGAGTTGTGCATCGGGAATGTGTTGAAGTGAAAGCAGATTTGTTTTAATGCTAGGAATTAATTAATTGCATTTCTTACCACCTATAGAGGTGAAGTGCACTTTATGGTGAATCTTCTGGCTGATAAATGAATATGCAGTTCTAATTTTGTCCTCGGGAAAGATTCCCAGATATAATCTTTTTAGCCAGGGGAACATTTGCTTTTCTATCTAGGAACAACAGTGAAATCATTTTCCTTCCACTTCATGGCCCTCAAATGTCCTTCATGCTATTAAGATTGCAGAGCAGTCACAAATATTATTGAAGCTAATAGCAAACAATTTCCCCCCATCCTTGGAACAGCAGCTATTAATATAGGCCCAATTATATTTTATAACAAATAGAAAAATGTATTTTGGTATTACAAGACAGTAACTGTGATTTTTCCACCCTGTTATGGTTGAAAAGAGTTCATGAGCCACACAGAATAGCAGAATACTGCATGTGAACTGGAGTGACCTGGGTTTAAAGTCATCTCTTCCATGCATTTCTCTGACGGACGTTGGAGCAGAGATTCTTTCAAAAACCCTGTGAGGTGGTTTAGGCAAAGATAAAATGCAGTGATGCCTATCTAATGCATACCTGAAGGCAAATGTGAAGCAGAAATGTGGTATAAGATAGAATGTGAATATTGCTGCAGTTCATTTTTGACGTGATACTCAGAAAATAAATTTGACTGAATTCTACTAGATAATTTATTGACATAATTCAGTCATGTTGGAAATGCTGTGATGCTTCCTGTATTTCTTCATGAGAATTCCAAAAAAGAAACCGCATCATGGATATGAAAAGCATTCCTTAATATTAAATATTATTTAGGGAAGAGAAAGGTCACAGTGATATTGAAATAGTGGGTAAAGGAAGCGGCAGAGCATCTGCATTGTAGTGGTTACATACGGGTATGACCACTGCTCCAGAGAAGATGTATGTACATTAAGTGATATACTGAAGAAGACCACATCGAAACAGTGTATTTATCCGGATCGCTGTCTCACCGGATGTATTTAGTTACTCAGATTGTACAGCTATTATTACTTCGCTGCATATTATAAAGACATATTGTGCCCATCATTCATTGGTCTACGTGTTGCCTCTTTTACACTAGGCTTGAAGTTTGCAACACAGGGGTTTATCCTATTCTTCTTCATCTATGACTACAGCAGCAGTACCCAATGTGGTCCTCTCCTCCCGATTCTGTTGGACTCTAAACTCTTATAAGCCTCAACCATTAGCCATACTGGCTGGGGCTGAATGGATCTGGAGTCCAACAACATCTAGAAAGCCACGCTGACAGCCCTAAATTAAGAGTTTGGCTGTGGGTTCATCTGTTTCGAAGAGTGAAATTTATTCTGTACCACTGTAGAAATTTAACAGCTATTTGCAGAGATGCTCAATAGATGTTTCAGGTTGAATCATGTACAGCAGGGGTGGCCAACTCCCAAGAGACTGTGATCTACTCACAGAGTTAAAAACTGGCAGTGATCTACCCCCTTTTGGGTGGTTCGGGTCAAAGTTATTGAGCTTTTTTTAGGGAGGAGGAAAGCCCCATTTTTTAGGCGTTCAGGTAAAAGTTGCTGTGCTTCTTTAGGAAGGAAAGCCCTTTTTGGGGGGTTCAGGTCAAAGTTGTTGAGCTTTTTATAGGGAAGCAAAAGCTGTTGAGGGGAGCCAGTAATGTACCAGTGATCTACCACAGATGTCCAGTGATCTACCAGTAGATCACGATCTACCTGTTGGACGTGCCTGATGTACAGCATCTAACTTCTCAGTACCAATGCTGTAGAGTGCAGAAAATACTTCAGGGAATTGCATCAGCTGCTAATTTCAAATGACCCTCCTTTTAACGGTCTTCTTGGCTTTCAGATCCATAAACACGATGCTATAAGACCATTGGCAAACATGCCGTCGCTAATCCTGGTAGCAGCTTCTGATGCAATGCCATAATAAAAACATCTGCAAGCAACCACCTGTACCATTCTAAGAACCCTTCCATTTGTATTCATTAAGCTGTTCTAGGTAAGAGAAAGTTAGTGTTTGGGGAGGCAAATTTTGGAATCCCCCCCTTGTCCTTGAACAAAAAGTTGAGTACCTCTAAAAAAAAAATGGGCGCATAGTATTTTATGCTGGGAATGATGACAGGAGCCCACCACCAAGGTGTTAGGTCTGGCTGGCCAACGTCATATCTGAATGTCCAGAAGATGGCAGTATTTGCCTGCAGAAAAGGATCCTCCTCATCTTTAATGCTGGTTTTTTTTTTTTTTTTTTTTTTTGCTGAGTAGCCATAGAATTTTCTGCCCTTTTCAGGTTTTTAATAGCATTTTATTGCAAAAGTCTGAGTGTCAAGGAATGTCCTTTAAGGAGTCATTAATGTGAAAACTGCTTTGCAGCAGACAGTGGAAATTTCAGTTTTACTGCCTTTCCCTTTTTCCCCCTTCCTTTTTTTCTTCAGCACTACATTTGTTTTGAAAGTTTCAGTCCTCTTTTCCTTCTGCATGATTGATCTTTGCTTATTATTGGGAACTTGCTTCTTTCGTTTAGAAGACAGGAGCCCAGTTCCTGGCAACATCTTCTATTTGTACACAATCCAGATTTCCGGGCTTCAGACTTAAAAAAAAAAAACCCACATGAAGCCATGTTAATTATCTTTTATTTAGACAGCTTTATCCTAATTTAAACCTCAATTGGAAAAAGCAGCTCTACTAGGGATAGTACACTTTTGAAGCCCTGTCTCTCATCTCAGTTTTGTTTGCTACAGGAGATCTAAATTAGCTATTCACTGGTCCTATTCAAACTCAGGGGAGCTGAATGATGCCTTCTTCTTCAGTATTGTGTGTGAATCAATTGCTAGAATCTGAATTTCAATTTAATACAAAACCTGTGTCTTGTCCCACAGACTTGTCCTTCTGCTGGCTCAGAAAGGCTACTCCTTTGGCTTCTTGATACCTGTTCCTGTAGTAAGTTTGGCAGACATTATTTATCATCTGTCAGGCATTATTTATAATTGTATTAAGATTATTGAATTTAGGTTCCATTCCTCAACACAAAGGTTCCCAAGGCAGTACATGGCAAAACATAAAATATGTAATGCAAAGACCATAAAAGTGGAGATATAACACATATATTAAAGAACAGCAGCATTAAAATAGCATGACATTGATACCAGGAAAGGTCCTATCACAGATAATTAAACAGTTGGTCTGTGAGCACTTAGAAAAGGATGTTGTGTTGGGTTTCTCAAAAACAAGGATTCTACCATTCTAAATCACGCCAGACTAATCTTATTTCTTTTCTTGGTAGACTTACAAGCTTGGTGAATCAGGAGAATGTTGTTGAGGTACTGTATCTTGATTTCAGCATGGCTTTTGACAAAGTCCCTCATGATATTCTTGTGGAGAAGCTGGTAAAACGTGGGCTAGATGATGTTACTATTCGGTGGATTTGTAGCTCCTTGACTGCCTGAAACCAAAGCGTGCTCATTAATGGTTCCTCGTCATTTTGACAAGCTGAGTGTTATAGGGTTTTGTCCTGGGCCCGGTACTGTTAAACATCTTTCCAAATTAATCAAATGAAGGGATGCTCGTGAAATTTTCAGATGACACGAAACTGGGAGGGGTAGCCAATCCTTCAGGAGACAGAATTCAAGATGATTTCAGCAATTTGGAGAATGGCCCAGACTAGTAAAATGAATTTTAATAGGGACAAATGTAAGGTGCTACACTTAGGCAGGAATAGCCAGCAGCACAAACATAGGGTGGGGTGGACACCTGACTCAGAAGATGGTGGACTCTCCTTCCTTGGAGGTTTTTAAGCAGTGGTCATGGATGCTTTAGTTGAGATTCCTGCATTGCAGGGGGTTGGACTAGATGGGCCTCAGGTTCCCTTCCAAATCCACAACTCTATGATTTTGATTCTAGGTGGTCTTAATACTTCAACACAAATGGTTAGACAATACTTCAGGTCTTATTAAAACTCTTTGGGATAACTAATCATTTTTGTGTGAGATGCTGAAGGGATCTTTCCTGCCACGTCTCAAGCTTAATATGGATGTGAGACTGCAGGAGATCTGCAATGGATGAGCTGCCTGCAAATGCCAATGATAACCCAGAAGTATATTTACTTTGCAGAGTACCCTGCTGATTCAATAGACTTGATCATTGATCAAGCAGCATTTACAGTATCCCAAGGGCTTAGAAAAGAAATAGCTGGACTAATAACCTGTAACTTAGCACACCTCAGCTTTGCCACTGGGCTTTGGATGGGAGAGGAATTTGAGATTGTGATTTCCATTTATGGGGTTGATTTTATGGGCTTGATTTTTTTTTTAAAAGTAGCAATGGGCTTCATGTTGTAATAGATCTATGGTGCTGAATGTTAAAGGTAAAAGGTCCAGTCATGGACAACTCAGGGGTTGCAGCGCTCATCTCGTTCTATAGGCCGAGGGAGCTGGTGTTTGTCCGCAGACAGCTTCCAGGTCACATGGCCAGCATGACTAAGCCACTTCTGGAGAACCAGAGCAGTGCACGGAAACACCATTTACCTTCCCGCCGGAGCGGTACCTATTTATCTACTTGCACTTAACATGCTTTTGAACTGCTAGGTGGGCAGGAGCTGGGACCGAACAATGGGAGCTCACCCCATTGTGGGGATTTAGTAAATATTAGGATTTAATTAGAACTTGTATGTTGTAACTGGGATATGTTATAAGACAGTCTCAAATCTGTATTAGAAGAGGGTAATGTAACAGGTTTGAGGTGTTTAATTGGTGTTTATGTGTAAAGACTGCGTGACAGACCTTGAGAATGTAATCAAGATCCATGTGTATTGGAACGTGTGAACCTATTTTTGAACATCAGCGATTAACATGTGAAGACTTAATTAACCTAGGTAAATGCCCTAAGTGTGTATCAGCCTTTAATCCTAGTCAAGCAACAAGTGTTGATGAAATATGGCATACTCCATTGTTAGGTGACAGGGCTGGGAGATAAACCATTAGTATTTCAAAGCATCAAAAGAACTAGGTATTAGAATGCAAATGAATAAAGGAGGCTTAGTTTTTAGGAACAGGAGAATTAGGAGGGATGGTGCCAGAAAGTGGAGAAAGAGCCATTTTTGGCAGCCTAGCTGAAGAGAAGGTGGGAGAGATGGGTTGGACTCAGAGGGCTGCACTGCTATAGGGAACCAACCCCTCTTGAGATGACCATGCTGTACGATCTGTACTCCTGATATGTAGTCTAAGGGTGTAAATTGGTTGCTGGGTTGATTAAGGAGGTGTATAGTTGGTGGTGGGTCAGCCGAGGTATTTAAGTGTCCCCTAGTTTGTCTTGTATTTGCCATGTTGATATAACAAGCTAAAGGCGGTCTAGGCCTTTAGCTTGTTAGGTCTTTATTAGGACCCTCGTACCTAAGGGACCGCCTCTCGTGGTATGTCCCGTGTAGGACCTTAAGGTCCTCAAAAAATAATCTTTTGGAGGTCCCGAGCAACAAAGATGCTAGGTTGGCCTCAACTAGGGCCAGGGCCTTCTCAGTATTGGCCCCAACTTGGTGGAACAGTCTATTACAAGAGACCAGGGCCCTGCGGGATTTGGCATCTTTCCGCAGGGCCTGCAAGACGGAGCTGTTCCACCTGGCCTTTGGGTTGGTTTCTGTTTGATACTTATGCTTCACTCTTTTATTGGTGGGTTATTTGAAAATGAGACTGCAGTTTTAATATTGAATTTTTAAATTTGTATTTTAATCTGTTATTTTAAATTGATTGTGTTTATGTTTTTGCTGTGATTTTAATTAGTGTTAGCCGCCCTGAGCCCGGTTTTTGGCTGGGAAGGGCGGGGTATAAATAAAAATTTATTATTATTATTATTATTTAGATGTTTTTGGGGTGAATGGTGCAATAGTCGGTGGTGGACCAGGGGGCTTGGTGGGGATAGGATTGGAGATAGTCTTCCTGCTTTTTCCTTTATCCTTTCAGCATGGACTGTGTTGTGGGGATTTCCCTTAGTTTGTTTTGGAGCAATGGGTATGCTTAGCTGGGGTGTTTCCAGTTTTATCTATCTCCACATACACCCCCCCCCCCGTTTCATCTTCTGGGATGAGGTGCAGGAACTTGGAGCTTATTCGTGGATTTTGACATTATTAAGCACAGGTCTCTGTTGTTGCTCCCTAACGTAAATCTAAAATAATATAGATGACCCATGGGAAATGGGGAGGACCTTCATAAAAGACAGCTCCATTTTGTCACCGATGACAATTTGCCTTTGGAATTTGCAACAAAGAGGCTTGTTAATCACGCGCAATTTGTGAGTTCACGGTAGAAGTGAGATTGCCATAGAAAAGTTCCTGATTCACAGCTTACTTTCTAAGCTGCTATAGGTCACACAAGCTCTCCAAATATTGAAGATTTAACTTGTGTGATAAACTGGCAGCTCACTTATGCTGGCACAATGCCATCCCAGCACAAAAGTTGAGGAGAAGAAGAAAAAAATTCAGAACAAATATTTTCTGCTAACCTCATCCATGGCAACATTGCCAATTCCTATCAATCTTTGAGAAACATGCTGATGGCAATGACCTGCAAGAGTTCTGAGAAGTCTTGTTAGCTATGTATGCTTCATACAGGTGTTCTGAAGCCTGTCCTTTCTCCATAATTCCTATCACTAAACTTTTGTCTTGTGCGTTAAGTGTGCACTAAGACAGTGTTTTTCAACCACTGTTCCGCGGCACACTAGTGTGCCGCGAGATGTTGCCTGGTGTGCCGTGGGAAAAATTGAAAAATTACTTTATATATAGTCAATATAGACACAGAGTTAATTTTTTTAACATTTTCTAATGGTGGTGTGCCTCGTGATTTTTTTCATGAAACAAGTGTGCCTTTGCCCAAAAAAGGTTGAAAAACACTGCACTAAGATATAGCTCCATGCCAGGCTCCCTGGCATCTGGCTTATGGGTTCCCTGTCAGGGATTTATGTCTTTTACCTAGTACTGGGCTGCGATTGAAAACAGTGTTAATCTGAATTCTGTGCTGTGTCATCATAGAGAGGAGCAGGTGTGGTCGGCGTATTTGTTTTTTTGTCTTCATTTAATTCAGTGAAAGAGTTTAAACTAATAGCCCCACTGTGGTTGGCATAATGTAATGTCTGCATGGGGCCTGGAGAGATGTAAGTCCACTCTTCCCAAATCACCGCCCTGCTTTGAGTCCTTTGCCTATGTTGGTAGCAGATCTAGCCAAAAGGATATCTCTGACGCTATGCCATTGCATTTCCCTGGTGGAGGCCTATCGCAAGAATTAGTAGTATAGAGGGCTTCTATTATATTATTATCAAAGATAATTTCATGGGTTTTTATACTTAGCAACATATAGCATAACAAACCCCACCCCATAACAGGTATTAGGTTGCACATTAACATGGTAAATGATCCCTGAATGGTTAAGTCCGGTCAAAGGTGGCAGCATGGTGTAGTGGTTAAGAGCGGTGGACTTGTAATCTGGTGAACCGGGTTCGCTTCCCCGCTCCTCCACATGCAGCTGCTGGGTGACCTTGGGCTAGTCACACTTCTTTGAAGTCTCTCAGCCCCACTCACCCCACAGAGTGTTTATTGTGGGGGGAGGATAGGGAAGGAGAATGTTAGCTGCTTTGAGACTCCTTCGGGTAGAGATAAAGCGGGATATCAAATCCAAACTCTTCTTCTTCTATGGGATACGGCGCTCATTTTGCTTCAGGCTGAGGGAGCCAGCATGTAGGATTGCATCATTAGCCTACCTGTGTAATTTAGGCTACAATCCTATACCTGCACAACTGTAAGCTTTATTGAAATCAGTGGGGCTTACTTCTGAGTAGACATGCACATGATTTCATTGTGAGGCTGCCTGCAGTCCTTAGGCAGAGATGGCCAACCATGGTTCTCCAGGTGTTGCTGGAGTCTTCAGTGCCAGCCAGCATGGATAATAGTCAGGGAAGGTGGAGGCTATAGTCCAATAAGGCCAGGAAGGTCACAGGTTAGCTACTCACCCCCAGAGGCAGAGGAAGCCTCTTGGCTGCCCGGGGCGGCGCGCGGAGGAACCCCCCTGGGGGCGGGGCGCCGTGATACATGTGTCGCGACATTGTGATGCACGTCAGACGGGCTGCGCATGCGTGGATATGCCGTGCATGCGCAGTCCATCCAGCCTGGCGCTGCTGCTCCCGCGGCAACTGGGTTACCCACTGAGCGGGTGGCGGGTCGTGGGCCTGCCCTGGCTGTGCTGCTTTACGGATGGGGCAGCCCTGTGGGTCGCTGCTCGCTCAGTGGCTCGCTCAGTCGCCGCGGGAGCAGCAGCGCCAACTCGGATGCACTGCGCATGCCCTGAATTTTCGGGCATGCGCAGTGCATCCAGCCCGGCGCTGCTGCTCCCACGGTGACTGGGGGAGCCGGCGGGCGAGCGGCGGCTTGTGGGGCTGCCCCATCCGTCCGTGGAGCAGCACGGACGGGGTGCCAGGCAGCAGGGAGTGGAGGGAGGGGCCGCCGATTGTCACCCCCCCTCCCCTGGAACCCGGGGCGTCCCGCCCCCATCGCCCCTCCCTTGCTACGCCACTGCCTTGGAGATTAAAACTAAGAAGAGAGCTTCATGGTCTACCATGGGACTTGCTTCTAAGTAAACCTGCGTGGGATTGTTCTCTAAGTGGCTTAATGCTCTTATGCAGTATTAACTGGAAATTGGCAGAGGGGGATTTCTCACATAATTGGAAAAAGTATATCACCAAATTGGCCTGTTTTACTTAGGAATCGCTTGTGTATTAGGCTATTAATATTTAAACGTAAAAGGTTGCATCTATCTCTTCCTTTTATTCAGTGACAAACTTTATAATCACAAAAGAGTGCATTTTTATTGCATTTCCACAAAAATGAATGCAACCTTCACCTCAGTAAACTTAATGGCGCTAAACCGCACACAATACTACTAGCCTCCAAGCCCTGCTTGCTGTGGTTCATTAAGTAGAACAGGCAAAGTGCTTCCTAGCGTCTTCAGTGACAGAGTACTGTATTTGTAGGGAACGACTAAGCTTCCAGCTTCTAGCTGCACTTGGTTTGTGATAAATGCATTAGTCTAACACTGGCAAATTCCATCTCACAGACTGGAACTAAGCTATTTCTGTAAAAGATTATTAGCGAAATAGTTGCTTTTGTTGACTGGGTACCACAATCAAGTCACTAAGTTCTGTTAAGCTGAAACTTTTGTCTGTAATATGCTCTGATCAGCTAAGTCACAACATGTAAGTATTATTTGGTTTCTGGTTTCAAATTAAGTTCTAATTGATTTAATGGATAGATTAATGGTTAAAAGCATTAAACCAAACTCCAGTGACTTAAAAGGCAATAGAAGTGATAACCAACAAATAAAACCTTTCCCAATGAAACAAACATTTTAATATTGTTTGTAATTTAGTGCCTATTGCACCTATAATTCTTTTTAACTCTGCATAGCATCCGTAGCAACAGTTTAAACTGGAGACAGCCATCTTCAACAGCAACTTCCTTCATTCCTGACCATAGGTCATGTTGGCTGAGGTGATGGGAGCCAAAGTTCAACAATATACAGAGATAATCATATAGTCTACCTCTGGTTTAATATTGCTGTGTGTGTGTGTACCGTAATTTCCAGCGTATAAGACGACTGGGCGTATAAGACGACCCCCAACTTTTCCAGTTAAAATACAGAGTTTGAGATATAATCGACCGCAGATTCTCCACCCGGCGTATAATACGACCCCCGACTTTTGAGAAGATTTTCCTGGATTAAAAAGTAGTCTTATACGACAGAATATACAGTAGTCTGCCCTTTCTATGCTAGGTATAACAACAACAACAACAACAACAACAACAAACGGGTTGAATACAAACATCTCTAAGAAATCATTTGTTGTTGTTCAGTCGTTCAGTCGTGTCCGACTCTTCGTGACCCCATGGACCAGACCATGCCAGGCACGCCTATCCTTCACTGCCTCTCGCAGTTTGGCCAAACTCATGTTAGTAGCTTCGAGAATACTGTCCAACCATCTCATCCTTTGTCGTCCCCTTCTCCTTGTGCCCTCCATCTTTCCCAACATCAGTGTCTTTTCCAGGGAGTCTTCTCTTCTCATGAGGTGGCCAAAGTACTGGAGCCTCAACTTCATAGGTAAAGGTAAATGTACCCCTGACTGTTAAGTCTAGTCGTGTCTGACTCTGGGGTTGCGGCACGCATCTCGCTCTATAGGCTGAAGGAGCCGGCGTTTGTCCACAGACAGCTTCTGGGTCATGTGGCCAGCATGACTAAGCCGCATCTGGCGAACCAGAGCAGCGCACGGAAAAGCCGTTTACCTTCCTGCCGGAGCAGTGCCTATTTATCTACTTGCACTTTGTTTTTTTTGTTTTTTTACAAAAATTTTATTGGTTTTCCACAGAAACAAAAACACAGAGACAATACAAAACACAAATACAACATACAACAATTACAAACAAACCTAGACATAAATAAATCTAAGCCAGAACACCAACATCCCTTTACTTGTTACAAAAAAAATAATTTCTTGTTTCGAATCTTCTTGGGGTGACTTCCCCCGTTTTCTCTCCTTTGCTTTCAATGCTAATTTACTTTAATAACATCCATCTTTAAATTTAAAATCCATTATCATTATCCATTATCATTAAAATTACCAAATACACTTCTTTACATTTGATTAACCTTATAATACAACATATTACTTCTTGAATCAATTCTTAAATCTTATTTACCTAAACTTCTTCTGATAATCATTCAGATATCTCTTCTCTAGTTCGAAAATCCTAAAAAACTTAACATCTTATAATACAACATAATACTTCTTAGATCAAATCTTAAATCTTATTTTACTTAGACTGCTGCTGATAATCAATCACATATCTCTTCACTAGTTCAAAATTATAAAATCTTAACACGCTATCTTCAGGGTACCATAGAGCCGTCCTAATTATAATTCTATCATTTTCACCCTATCCCTCTTCTAACCATTTTCCTTGGCCATCTCAGGCTCACCCACCAAACATCTCTCCACCTCCCTCCACCATCATTGTTCAGTATCACCTCTTTTTCTTTAATGCCAAAAATCAAAACACAGTCCATAGACTTCCTCGCAGGGAGCTTCGGGGAACGCCAACTCTCATCTTCCAGCAACACCATTTCAATGTTCAAATCATCTTCAACTTGTATCTTCAAAAATCTTCTCACCTTCATCTCTGGACTCTCACCCCAGAGACAGGATATAAATCTTCCAACCCTGGGTCTCTCACCCCCCCCCCGGGTTTTAGGACACCAACCCTGTATCTCTCACTCCAGCAGGGTTTTTCAGCTCCTTGGAGTTGCGTAGTCACTTTATTATATTTCTCCAATATTCCCTCCAGTTCCCTGGCAAGGTTTACTTCCAGTATGGCAAAGTTCTCCAAAGTCTCACTATTTTTTCCTGTTCCATAAAACATTTCTTCGAAATTCAGTCTTATCAAATCCAATTTCTGATTCAACAATTCTAATTTTAAAAGGGTTATCCTTTGTTCATGGGTAATGCCCGGATCTAAAACCAGTTTGAAAACGAAAGCGAGCATGGTTGAAGAAGACAAAGGGTATCAAGTTTCAGTACTTTTCCATCTTTAACTGCTAGTTTCCCAGCGCCATTTTTCCCTGAGGCAGAGTGAAAAGATTACAATCCAAAACTCCAAAGAAGAGATATTTCCAATACCTTCAATCCCCTAACAGGGATTCAGTCCGTCTCATCTGTCAAAAAACTTCAAAACAACATTGTATCCAACGGTTCAGCTGCAGCTACTGGAAACTTAGTTATCTTCTCTGCTCAACAAAGGAGAGGGACGGGCTTCCTTTTAACATCCCTCCCGGTTGCCAATTGTTAAATTGTAATCCAAATAGTCCGTACTTACAGCAGACGGTTTTTTTTTTTCCTTTCAGTTTTCAGAAGAACGACACGCTCATGCAGGTGGCAGCCGCCGCATCGCCGCCCGGTTGGGGCATTGCCTCCACAGCCCAGCGCTGGGTACCCTTCACTCCCTTTCCCCTTTTACAAGGGGATCGGGAGAAGAGCCCAGCGCTATAGCGGGCTCGCTGGAGAGCCCAAGCCGCAGGACGCTCTTCCCGCGGCTTATCGGAGCCCCGCTGTGCGGTAGCGGGGCTCCAACCCCCGGGCTGGCCTGGGTCGCTTCGCTACCGAAACGACCCACGGCCGCCCAGCATGGCGTCCTCGCCGGAAGTCCTATCTACTTGCACTTTGATGTGCTTTCGAACTGCTAGGTGGACAGGAGCTGGGACCGAACAATGGAAGCTCACCCCATTGCGGGGATTCGAACCGCCAACTTTCTGATTGGCAAGCAATAGGCTCAGTGGTTTAGACCACAGTGCCACCGGTATCCATTGGAAGGGACCCCAAGGATCATCTAGTCAAACTCCCTGCAATGCAGGAATCTCAACTGAAGTATCGATGACAGATGGCCATCCAACCTCTGCTAAAAAAAAAAAAACCAAGGAAGGAGAGTCCACAATCTCCCAAGAAAGATCGTTCCACTATTGAAAGGCTTTTACTCTCAGAAAGTTCTTCCTGATGCTTAGTTGGAATCTCTTTTCTTGTAACTTGAAGCCATTGGTTCAAGTCCTACCCCCCTTGGAGAAAACAAGCCTGTTCCCCCTTCCCTGTGACAGCCCTTAATATATTTGAAGATGGCTATCATATATCTTCTCAGTCCCCTCTTTTCCAGGCTAAACATGTTCCTCATAAGACTTAGTTTCCAGACCCTTGATCATCTTGGTTGCCCTCTGCACATTTCAACTTTTTAACATCCTTCTTAAACTGTGGTGTCCAGAATTGGATACAGTATTCCAGGTGTGGTCTGACCAAGGCAGAATAGTGTGACAGTATTACCTCCCTTGATCTGGACACTATACTTGATGCAGCCTTCAATAGCATTAGCTTCTTCTTCTCCCCCCCCCTTGTTTTTTGCTGCGGCATCACACTGTTGACTCATGTTCAGCTTGTGGTCCACCAAGACCCCTAAGTCCTTTTCACATGTACTACTAGTAAGCCAGGTGTCCCCCATCCTATATTTGTGAACCTGGTTCTTCCTGCCTACTGTAAGTGCAGAACCTTACATTTGTCCCTACTGAAATTCATTTGTTAGCTTTGTTATCTACAGTATATTGTCAAATTTCTTTAGCCTTCCCTCAGAATTCAGTTTCTGTTTCCTCATCAGTCCCTTCCAAAAGTGTGACCACTGCTCCAGTAGCTCATGTACGTAGGCATGAAGCAGAAGTGTCCTGGAGACAACATAAGGTGAGTGTTTGTAGAGACTGATGCCCCCTATCTTGCATGTAATTTACTGAGTTCATGGCCTCACTGCCCTTTCTTCTCTACCATAAGCCAACTTAAGTCACCTCCTTAAAAGATAATTCAATACGAACAAACATGTTTTCACTTCAGTAGATTTCACTTGGGTGCAGAAACAATGGATGTAAAATAATTTCTATCAAGTAACTTTCGTGGGAAACCTAACCATTAAAAAGCATAAAATGTTCTCTAATTTGAAGATTGATCTGATCTTTTTTTAAAAAAGAAAAGAAAAAAGAATACAACTGTTTCAGTTTTCCGGAGCAGGAGATGTACAAAAATGACTCTGCTTCCAATGTAGGTTTTCAAAAATATGTTTTCCTTTAATTGTATTGACTCTTATTCTTGCAAGTTTGATCAGATTTGTTTTGTTTAAGGATAAACCATTGACGCCTCCATCCTAGGCAGGTTATCCCGAGCTGTTGCTAACAATATAGTTTCTTTCCTTTAATAAATGATTGGTTTTTGTCAGCAAGCTTTTTATTGAACAAATGTTTCTTTTATCAAATGAACCGACAAGAAGACAGATCCCCCCCCCTTTTTAGAAGAAAATTATAGGAACAGATTGTAATTAATTGTGTTACTAGGCTGATGACAAGCATTTCTGGGAAATTATGGCAAGGACTGCAGAAAATCCTGTTTGAGCTTGTCCATTCCTTAGGGATGATGGTATGGATCAAGAATGGCTCACCTATGGCCTATCAGATATTGTTGACTCCAGCTCATGCCAGCCTCAGCCAGCATGGCCAATAGTCAGGAATGATGGAAATTGTAGTCCAACAACATCTAAAGACCGAAAAGCGAGTCACCCCAATCTCAGATTCCCAAAGTGATTGGATGGTGGTTCCTTCTCTGAAACACTACTACCATATTTTTCGCACCGGACCATAGGGCGCACCTCGTTTTTAGAGGAGGAAACAAGGAAAAAATTTTTTCCTGGTTTTTCTCCTCTAAAAGCCCTGTTTTTTTGAGGATCAGCTAAAAGTTTTGCAGCTTTTTTGCAAAGGGGGAAAGCAAAGCTTTTGCAAAGGGGGTAAAGCAAAGAGGAAAAGTTGTTTTTATGGGGTTCAACTCACATTTCTGCAGCTTCTAAAGGAAAGGGAGCCTTTTCTACAGTTTCCAGACAGATAATCTAATCAACCAGTCACATGTCTCTGGGGAAACAAACAACCTCCCTCTGCAGCACATTCAACAATGGAGGCCTGGGCAAGAGGGCAGGGCTGAAAGGGAGCCGGGGACTCTTATCTCTCTCCCAATCTCTTGCTGATCAGCTGCTGAGCAGGGTCCTTTCAACACCCCCTTTTCTCTTTGTAAAATAAAAAGCATAATCCTCTTTTGGCCCCTGGGCAATTCAGCTCCAGGGACCACCATTCACTCCATAAGATGCACAGATATTTCCCCTTACTTTTAGGAGGAAAAAGGTGTGTCTTATGGAGCGAAAAATACGGTAGTTCCACATCCTGGGCCAGCTATAGAGGCACAACTTTGAAATATCAATGCATAGTTGAGATGACTGTGTTCAGAAGAGCCCTCATGGATTTGTTAGGCACTGGGGAACATTCTGGGACAAAATGGGTCTGAACAAAATGAATGGGATCCTCTTGAACCAGGATGGAGCCAGATTGTTGGTGCTTAAGATAAAAAAAGGGTGGCAGGGAAGCTTTCAAAATGATTGTGGGGGGAAAGCCAGCAGGAGCTGGGTGGGGGTCTGGTTCAGAACAAATCTCCCTCCTGAAATGAAGATGGAAATTTAAATGGAGTAGGTGTAGAACTAGGCATTGCAACTGCCTCCTTTTGTGCCATATTTCTAGGCACAGGTTGGATTTTTCCAGGTTTGTGCATGAGTGGGTTTTGAAAACACACACTTTATCGCTGAATTGGAGCAAGCAATCAGGTTTTCTGCAGATTGCCATTTGCTCCGATTCAGTGGTAAAACATGGGTTTTCCTGGGGAGAGTGCTGGGGGGACAAAAAGAAAAAAGAAAAGAAAAGAAAAAAGAAGCTCAGATACAGACCTGGAAGCCTGGTTTTCTACCTAGGAAGCGCAGAGCAAAGGTAAGTGTGGATGAGCCCTCAGAGAGGTCAAAGCACATAATTGCCAAAGGCAGTTGAAGAGAAAAACAGTATGCGAAGCTAATGCTAGAAGCCTCCAAGCCAAGATGAACGAACTGGACTGCTTGGCATTGATATAGTGAGCACAATGGAAACCTGGTGGAATAGAGGAAACCAGTGGGAAGGACACAGAAAGGTGTACTGAAGACAGTGACATTCTGCAAGTCAAAGAGGGCATTGGATTCAGCAGGCTAGAAATCTCAAAAGGGATAGACTCCACAGAGTCCATGTGCTGTCATCCCATTAGTGATTCACATTTCCTTTAAAAAAAACAAAAAAACAAAACAAAACAAAAAAACACACCAACCCTTCATATATCTGAGAGAGGTCCTTTTGGAGCTCTTCACAATTTTCTTGATTTCTCTGGATTTAGAGAGGAAAAAATGAATTTGCCTATCCTGAACACTGTCAGTCCCCTTTTGCATTGTGTTTTGATGCACATTGAAAAATAGTCAATTTAGAGATCAAGCACAAAAACTTATACTGTAGCACATCATTGTTGTGAAAAAGGTCTGGTCTAGCCTTTTCCATCACATCTTAGATGACTATATGCAGGGTTGTTGTTTTTTCCCTTTATGAAGGAGACTCTTGAGAGTCCCATGGACTGCAAGAAGATCAAACCTATCCATTCTTAAAGAAATCAGCCCTGAGTGCTCACTAGAAGGACAGATCCTGAAGTTGAGGCTCCAGTACTTTGGCCACCTCATGAGAAGGGAAGACTCCCTGGAAAAGACCCTGATGTTGGGAAAGATGGAGGGCACAAGGAGAAGGGGACGACAGAGGATGAGATGGTTGGACAGTGTTCTCGAAGCTACTCTCGAAGAGGCAGTGAAGGATAGGCGTGCCTGGTGTGCTCTGGTCCATGGGGTCACGAAGAGTCGGACATGACTGAATGACTGAACAACAACAACATTCAATCATGTGGGTCCTCACATCCAGCATGCACAGCCTGGGAGCTGGTTAACTACCTCTATGAGAGATTTCCAGTGCTGCAAGAGTAAGCTATAAAAATCTCCTTCACAACCAGCTTTGATGGAACTTGGCTACTAAATCTGGGACGGGGATAGGGTGTGTAAAAAAGAATAGAGTACATTAAGAAAATAGACAGTAAACCTTTGCACACATTAAAATCGCTATACAGTATTAACGCTGCTAATCAGTTATAATAAGGCTCATTTGCTATGCAAGTAGCTGCTGGTTTATTGGTCTTTGTAATTGCTAGATTCATATGAGCCACTTCAAACTGTCTTAAGGACAATGAAGTGTTTCCAGATGCATTTCAGAAAAGTTAACAAGAAAATACTTGTATCTGATCCTGTTTTTTCCATTAGTGATATTTTAGATAAAATAACAATTCTGGAGAACACAATATGTGTTAGACTGACTGAGAAACCGTATCACCAATTATTATTTGTATGTATAAGGGCTGTTAATCAGCTCTGTGCAGGAACCAGATAATGTGGGCAATTGGAGATAGATATTAAAATGTCTCCTTCACACTGAGCAGAAGTATATCTATAAATCTCCCCACAATTTGGATCAGGGCCCCTACAAAGATTCATATTTCTCTGTTGTTCCTGTCCATTACAGATGTCTGTTTCTATATTTCTGTTTCTCTAGGATTGTGGGCTTTGTAAGATGTGAGGCTGTGCAACATATTGCCTGGAGAGCCCTGAAGAATAATTGTTTTTTTCTTATTTTATTTACTTATTCAGGTTCTTTTCCTGTTGACTCCCCCACCCCACCCCCATTTGCATATGAACTTCTTTCATGCGAGACCAGGCATAGGCAAACTCAGCCCTCCAGATGTTTTGGGACTACAACTCCCATCATCCCTAGCTAACAGGACCAGTGGTCAGGGATGATGGGAGTTGTAGTCCCAAAATATCTGGAGAGCCGAGTTTGCCTATGCCTGTGCTAGACGTTGCTATGGACATTGTCTGCTGCCGTATTTGAGGCTGGGCAGGAATTTTTCCACTTGGCTAATCGGCAGTAGCCACTTAGTGTTCACCTACCTTATAGCAATCATCACAGTTTTGTAAGGTTAGGCCTTGGGTAAGCCTTAGTCTTGACTGGAGGGGAGGTTGAAAGGATCCCTGAGGAGTTGCTTCTGTCCAATGCCCAGATGGGGGCTAGGGCCATAGAACTCCTCCAGCAGGCACCCCTTGGAGATATCCCTATTTGATGTAGGTCACAGGCCCCACATCCCAGTAGTAATGTACGGAAGTGAGAGCTGGACCATCAAGAAGGCTGATCGCCGAAGAATTGATGCTTTTGAATTATGGTGCTGGAGGAGACTCTTGAGAGTCCCATGGACTGCAAGAAGATCAAACCTTTCCATTCTCAAAGAAATCAGCCCTGAGTGCTCACTAGAAGGACAGATCCTGAAGTTGAGGCTCCAGTACTTTGGCCACCTCATGAGAAGAGAAGACTCCCTAGAAAAGACCCTGATGTTGGGAAAGATGGAGGGCACAAGGAGAAGGGGACGACAGAGGATGAGATGGTTGGACAGTGTTCTCGAAGCTACTAACATGAGTTTGGCCAAACTGCGAGAGGCAGTGAAGGATAGGCGTGCCTGGAGTGCTCTGGTCCATGGGGTCACGAAGAGTCGGACACGACTGAACGACTCAACAACAACAACAACAGGCCCCACCCCAAATTGTGGTTTACCCTTAGATACACACCCAGAAGATGGGCTGGAGTTAATTAAATGGCTTTACGCAACGCCTATGCCAAACCTTTCACATCTGTGACCTCTTTGAACCCAAAAATCTATATGCTGCTGTCTCATCCGGTTATTTCATTACATAGGCAGTGATTGGGTCACTGGGGCCTCGGCACACAAAACAATAAGCAGGTACAATGTGGCAGCATTTTAATCTTGTATGTTCAGTTTGCAATAGTAGCCATGAAATCTTACCAGTGAATAGCAACACAAAGAATTCAGAGAATCCTTCCTTGCCTTGTTATTTTTTTATGCAAGAAAATGGAGGATAAGGTACAGGAAAAGGAGTACAGTAGTTTATGGTGCATGTTAAAAAGTGTAGAATGGGAAGGAGTAAAGGAGGAGATGCACAAGAAGGCACTTTGTCAAGACACCCTCAAACCTGGAGCCTTCCCTACAGAAAATCCAGGGTTTTCTTACTTACAAAAGCCATATTTGCCAAGAAATGATCAGCATAAATCCAGATAATGAGATTTTTATGTGAAACCAGTTTATGGCTTGGCTATATTTACCTTTTGCCTTTGCAAGCCTTGTGTTGGGGAATACATTAAAGGGGAAGGCAAAGATCATTGCCACATCACCTCTAGTTGCCTACTTTGATGAGAAAATTGAGGCCAGCTCCAGCTCCTTCCCTAGCCTCCATCTTCTGTCCTTAAATCCCATTCTATGTGACACTCCCATTTGCTGGTGAACCCTGGCTACAGCAGCTGAGTCACCATTTTAGTTCCCCACAGTGCTCTGGATCAACACTACATGGGGGACATTGGGGTCAATTAACATGCCAGTTCACAGACTCAGCCATATGGTGCTACTCAGAGGTGGGTTGTGGGAACCTGTGGGACCTGAGGATGCTATATTGTTGATAGTGGCTATCCATTCATGTTGTTGTTGTTGTTGTTCAGTCGTTCAGTCGTGTCCGACTCTTCGTGACCCCATGGACCACAGCACACCAGGCACGCCTATCCTTCACTGCCTCTCGCAGTTTGGCCAAACTCATGTTAGTAGCTTCGAGAACACTGTCCAACTATCTCATCCTCTGTCGTCCCCTTCTCCTTGTGCCCTCCATCTTTCCCAACATCAGGGTCTTTTCTAGGGAGTCTTCTCTTCTCATGAGGTGGCCAAAGTACTGGAGCCTCAACTTCAGGATCTGTCCTTCTAGTGAGCACTCAGGGCTGATTTCCTTGAGAATGGATAGGTTTGATCTTCTTGCAGTCCATGGGGCTCTCAAGAGTCTCCTCCAGCACCATAATTCAAAAGCGTCAATTCTTCGGCGATCAGCCTTCTTTATGGTCCAGCTCTCACTTCCGTACATTACTACTGGGAAAACCATAGCTTTAACTATACGGACCTTTGTCGGCAAGGTGATGTCTTTGCTTTTTAAGATGCTATCTAGGTTTGTCATTGCTTTTCTCCCAAGAAGCAGGCGTCTTCTAATTTCGTGACTGCTGTCACCATCTACAGTGATCATGGAACCCAAGAAAGTGAAATCTCTCACTGCCTCCATTCATATGCTTCTCTATCTTTTTTTTTTAAGGTTTCATTCTTATTCAGAAATTGTTGTGTGAAGGTTCCTGCACTAAATTTTAAACAGCATTCTGTTCATGAACTCCTCCAAGAAAAGCAAATAGATATCTTGTTTAATGCTGCAAATCAAAAAGTTACTTTGTAGAACACACACACATTACATGATGATACCTCTCTACCTTTCTAAAGACATTACAGTAATCCCCATGGAATGCTCCTCGGTACTCAGTCTATATGTAAGAGTCATATCCAATTACTGTGTGTCCACAGGGGTAAGCTTTTCCCCGAAGAAATTTTACTGTCCGCAATGCAGTGAAATTACACTAGGGATTCTACTGCTGATTCCCACATTAGACATTTATTACATTATCAAATGCCACATTTATCCTAAAGAAGCAAATTTATTAGACTTCATTCTCTGCAGTGTTATCTACAGTTTTAGTATGAGCTTATTTAAAAGCGCAAAGATAAAAGACAGGTTTATATCAAATCCTGGCACACACAGAGAGGGTATAAATTGGTTTTAAAAAAGAATACGACATAACACAATAACTCCATCTTAGTGTTGTACCTTTCTGTTGTTGTTGTTGTTTTTTTTAATCTTTATCTCATTAGGAATCCCAAGGATGTACTGATAGAAACTTCTCATGTTCAATTATCATAAGTTTCAGTGGGACATTGCAGAAAGTAATTATATGAAGGTTGTTCCAATGATGATTCTTGTCACTATTTCGTGCTATTTCCATCCCATTTCACCACCTGGTTATGGAATCAATGGCCAGCCTCATTACTTTGTGTTGGATAGATCTCTGTAAAATTGTGCACTGGATTGTGTGAACCATCTGCTCAATTCACAACGCACCTCACATTTATTGATTATATAAAGGCTAATTCCCAAGATTCTATTGCACTTGGGCATGACCAAGAAGAAAGAAGTTATGGAGGGTGGATCTATGAAGACAGACCAAGGTCCAGAGCTAAAAGAAAAAAAATCAAAAAATCAACATGCAATCAAAGATGCAGAGAGAAATGACTAGGTATCTTCCTCCAGTAAGGTCAGAATCTGGCTCATATCTCACTTCAAAGTGTCTACTGCTAGGACAAGTCAGAAGGAACCAATGTGCTTCTTGAGAAGGTACCGCCATGCCCGGCTCTAGGATGACAATGATACTGACCCTCTTCCTGCATATTCGGGTGCCTTTATATGCCAAGGGGCACCATTATTGGAGAATATCTGTAATGCTCAATATGTCTCTCATTGGAGCAATATATCTCGGAGACCTTCAGTTGCTCTAACAGTCCAGGATTTATAGATATATGATGATGAAGAACAAAAGAATGTCAGGTATGAATTAGTCCACAAAGTCACGGACCTTTGAGCTTCATAAGTCAATAGCTTACACTGTCCTATATTGAGAGGAAAGGGGAACCTGATGGCAGGGGGCTGTAGTGATCAGGCAGGTTAGGTGCCACAGGTCTCAAACGAGGAGTGTGACACTGATTGCTGATTAATCTGGGGGCACTGGTCAGGAGAGAATTTTAGGCTACTTACTGACTTCACAGAGCAGAATCCCCCTGGCCCTGGGAATCAGGTGACCTCCGATAGAAAAGCCCGTCAGACTACATGTTGCAAATATTCAGGATCTGCTGTACTCCGTAAATAAAGCAACTCATTTTGCGAAAGAAGGGCATCAATCTACCCAGTGCACCCAGGCCCTTTCGCTGCCCATCTGCTCAAGGCAATTTCCACTTAGTCAGGAACTCGCAGCTCAAATTGGGGGTGGATGGTGGGTGGGGAGAGAATATACCTGAAATTTCTGATGTGATTTAAGGGCAACTCTTCAAACTGCTGATTTTGCCACAATGAGCCACAGTCATTTCCGCCCTTCTATGTTAGCATCACTGCCTGTGGTGTAGCAGAAGTCCTTTTGACCTAGCTGATTCCCCTGACATCCCATAATACTATACTTGGGGTATTATGTGAAGAGTAATTATTATTATTAATTATTATTAATTATCATTACTATTATATTTATACCCCACCTTTTCCCCTGATGGGACTCAAGGTCCCATACAGATAAAAAAATTGTTGTTCAGTCGTGTCCGACTCTTCATGACCCCATGGCACCCCTATCCTCCACTGCCTCCCGCAGTTTGGCCAAACTCATGCTGGTAAAAATAAGAACCACTAAAAACATAGAAAAAACCATACAAAATTAAACATTGATAAAATTAAAACTATATCTTAGTTTATCACACACAGACATCATAGTTTCATGCTCTCTCTCTCATGCACACACACATGCACTATTAGACCATACAAATGACTACTGTAAAAAATAGCACAGCACCAGTCCTTTCATTAAAAGCAGTCAGTTCCCCAAAGCCTGTTGGAACAAGAAAGTGCAGGCAGCCCCCCGCTTACGTGGGAATTACATTCCGAAGAACCGTGCACACCAGTGAAATCACATATAATTGAAACCCATTGAAAAGGCCTGCAAACACCCCTTCTCACCCTTTTAGTGATGTTTCAATAACCGCTTTGTGACGTTTCTGGATCACTTCTGGGTTCGGTGTGATGCACACATACATGGTTGCACACACATACATACTTAAATGGGGGGCTGCCTGGATTCACCTGCCAGCGGAAGGACAAGGAGGGGGCCAAACTAGCTTCTCTGGGCAAGGAGTCCCCCAAAGTCTGGGAGCAGCCACCCTCTCCCATGTCCCTACCAGGTGTTCCTGTGAGGGTGACAAGGCTGAGAGAAGGGCCTCCCCCCAAGATTTCAGCATCCAGGCAGTGTCTGGCTGAAAGCAAGGAAACAAAGTACTGCAACTTAACCCCTCCCTTCCAAAAAGAAATGAGTTTCCTCCCTGTAAATTTTGAAGGCGACATTCCCCCCCCCCCGACTTTCAAGGTAGACTATATTCTGGTAACATTTGGAACTTGTTATGAAAATCACCACAGTATTTGAAATAATTAGTTTTAAATCATCACATTTTTTATGGCACGTTTTCTCAAGGATGCCTGCTCTACTGCTTAATCAAGAAGGATTTATTATTATTATTATTATTATTAAACGTGAAATTGGAAACTTGATTAATGGGTACTGTTTTCAAAATGTGGACAGCTGACAATATTTTCTGTGTCTGAATCACTTAATAGGTTTACACAGAGTTAAATCTTCCTTTGGTCTTCCATTAGCAGCAAGACTTTTGCTGGCTGGAGCATTCTCAGTTTAATTATATAGTGGCTCAGTATACACACACAGAACCTCCACAAAAGCCAAATGATCATAGACAGCAACAAACGAACGCCATAATCTTAACAAGATTATCATAATAAGGAGTCATCAGAGAAATTAAAATTATCTACTTTAATTACAAAATTATAACCCCATTAACTCCTATGCGTGGAAAATGGGAATTAGGGAATAAGGAAGACGAACCTGTAGATTGCTATTTAACACTCTAGAGCAAATTGAAGAGGTGAGGGAGGAGGGACTCCCAGAATGGACTCAGCTATTTCAGGTAATGGATTTTGTAGCATGTTGGCTCTAGATTACTTTCTAACAGAAGATGATGAGAAAAGGAGGCTTCCACATTTCCATTTTTATTTTTAAGGATTTAGAGTTCATGAAGTACAGCAGGAAAGCTGGCAACTTAAAAAGCAGGATGTTTCCTAGATATGTTGTAAGTTGTGAATTCATTGTCACTGTAATAAGTCATCAGAACAATGCAGTCATTTCTAGGTAATGTATGGATTTTGCCAAAATGTTTCTAACACTAAAAGTTCTGAAGCTACTCTTCTCATTGAAAGTTCAGTACAGGCATTCTTCTCTTCTTTGGAACATAACAGGAGTCTTTTGGATCAGGCCAGTGGCCCATCTAGTCTAGCATCCTGTTTTCACAGTTGTACACCAGATGCCTATGGAAAACCAGTGAGCAGAATCTGATCACAACGTCCACATGATCACTTCCCCACACCCGTGGTTTCCAGTAATTAGTACTGAGTAGCATTGATTCTCCCAGCTGTGACAGGATCATCAATAGTCCTCCATGAATTTGTCTAACATCTCTTTTAAAGCCTCCTAGGTTGGTTGCCTAGAAGACTCCCTGGAAAAGACGCTGATGTTGGGAAAGATGGAGGGCACAAGGAGAAGGGGACGACAGAGGATGAGATGGTTGGACAGTGTTCTCGAAGCGACTGGCATGAGTTTGGCCAAACTGCGGGAGGCAGTGGAGGATAGGGGTGCCTGGCGTGCTCTGGTCCATGGGGTCAGGAAGAGTCGGACACGACTGAACGACTGAACAACAACAGGTTGGTTGCCATCACTGCCTCCATAGTTTGACTGTATGTTTTGTGAAGAAATACTTTCTTACAACATGCAGCTTCAATGGGTGTCCATGAGTTGTAGTGTTCTGAGAGAGGGATTAAGTTTTCTCTATGCATTTCCCCCCTATTCCATTAACAAACTAACAGGCCCAGGCTATTATGCTAGGTGATTTCACACACAAACCTCACTATTTTTTCCTCTTTTTTCTCCCGTGCCCCCACATTCTTGGAAGTACCCTCTGT
Source organism: Lacerta agilis (assembly GCF_009819535.1). NCBI lineage: Eukaryota > Metazoa > Chordata > Lepidosauria > Squamata > Lacertidae > Lacerta > Lacerta agilis. Next base: position 96,725,355 of record NC_046315.1, on the reverse strand, counting down.
GAAGAAAAAAGAAACAGAGCTATGGTTTTTGTTTGTTAGGAAAAAGAATAGTTGGAAAAGAAGCAGACCACCACAATACTCTAAATCTGCTACTTACGCCCTGCTCTCACAGTCAAAATTCAGTAAATGGTGTTACATGACTTAGAAACATGAGAGCTTGCCCCCATAGCACCCCAACTTGCCTCATGGTTTTGAGATGCATAGAAGATGCAAATCCCTAATGTATCCCCCCAGCTCCACTTTTTGCCTTGCTGCCTGTAATAGCTTATGAAACAGTCTATACTGTATATTTCTTCATATTATGTTACCTGGATTTTACCTGCCTGTTCAGTAAGTTGTGTTCTGGTTCACCATGAGGTATTTTGTTGAATAAGATAGGAATTTTCACATGGGTTTTTTAAAACTCCCCTATTAACCAGGTTCCACCTCCTGACCTGCTGGCCCCGCCCACAACCCATGCATTTTTCAAATCCTAAATTAGTAATATAGCTGCTATGTCTGGTAGCAGACATTATGTTTAGAAATGTTAATTGAGGTTAGTTGTGTCATATACTTCAAACAAAATCACATATACAATGTTGGATTAAAAAAAACAAAAACACCAAGGAGCAAAATTAGCAGATTCCTTGCTGCAACATATCTGTTTTGTTAATGTTAAGTGTTACAGCATTGCTATGCTAAATATAAGGTGATTTGTACCTTACAAAGATTAAATAAAAGGAAAAAAATGAGCAAATTATTATATGCAGTGAAGCAAATGATTAAAATTTAATACAAATACAAATGCAATTGCATTTGTTTGTGTCATAAAACAAAAGATGATGCCATCTGGCAGACAAATCAACACTGAAATCTGTTGAAGGCAAAATTGTGTAGAGTGGCAATCTTATTTTCACACAGACAGCTACAGAGGAAGGAGATAAAAAAAAAATGTTGCAAGGCATTCTAAAACTTAATCACCGCCAGTAAAGACTCTTAAGATAAAAGCTATCCATTTGCCAAGTAGTAATTTATCACAGTATGGATGTAGCCACCTGGGAATCTGGTCACCTGAGCCCCGAACACCTGGCATATTTGGTCAATTCCGTTCCTTTCCCCTAGGAACACGTTCACCACATCCTCCTCCACTGCAAGAAGAGGAGAGATGGACTGTCCCACAGAGGTCATGTGGGCAACCATATGGGGTGACATAGGGGAGGCTGTTGGTTGGAGCCCCCTCCGCAGCATGTCCCCCCTCTTCTCACTGAAACAGCCTGGGGAGGCTGCGTGAGCATTCAGCCCAATCTAGACCTGGGCTTCTGTCTCCCCCTTTTTTCCTTGCACTGTGTGGGCCTTGGGTGGCCTTTCAAGGCCAACATTCCTCTTCATCGGTCGAAGGGGATCTGTGCAAGGAAGAGCAGCTCAGATAGGGCTGCCATATGTCTGGATTTCCCCAGACGTGTCCTCTCTTGCCCTCTGGATGGATATTTGTATTTTATATGAAATGTCCAAATTTGGGGGTTCTTTATATTTATTTCTTTGGAAGCAGCAGCTGGTAGGTGTTCCGGTGGCTGCCAGGCCTTGCGGGGGGCTCTGCGAGCGGCGCTTGGCCTGGTGGCGCTTCTAGCGGCCTTTCCTGGCACGACCTTCCTGGAGCCACTCAGCCTCCCATCGTCTGGAGAGCAGGTGGTGGACGACAGCAAAGGTCAGAGAGGGGAGGGAAGGAGGGGGCGAGGAAGGGGTCAGCGGCAAGGAGGGGCAAGCGAGGGAAATGTGGGATGGTGGGTGGGTGGCTGCCCCAAACACATCTGGGTTTTGGGGCTTCGGAATATGGCAACCCTAAGCTCAGAAGCAGTCACCTTCACACCTTCTCTCAACCTGCTCACTCTCCGCTGTCATTTTCCTGCTTTTGTATGGGTTGGACTCCTGTCTTCCACTGCCTCCCGCAGTTTGGTCAGACTCATGTTGGTAGCTTTGAGAACACTGTCCAACCATCTCGTCTTCTGTCGTCCCCTTCTCCTAGTGCCCTCAATCTTTCCCAGCATCAGGGTCTTTTCCAGTGAGTTTTCTCTTCTCATGCGGTGGCCAAAGTATTGGAGCTTCAGCTTCAGGATCTGTCCTTCCAGTGAGCACTCAGGGCTGATTTCTTTGAGAGTGGATAGGTTTGATCTTCTTGCAGTCCATGGGACTCTCAAGGGTCTCCTCCAGCACCATAATTCAAAAGCATCAATTCTTCAGCGATCAGCCTTCTTTATGGTCCAGCTCTCACTTCCATACATCACTACTGGGAAAACCATAGCTTTAACTATACGGACCTTTGTTGGCAAGGTGATGTAGTTCAAATAGTTCAGTCCAATGGTGGCATAGCTAGGGCTTTTGCTGCCCAGGGCGGCCACTGAGTTTGCCACCCCTCTCGCTGTTCCTCACCTGGGAGCTCCACCCCCGGCCTGTCAAGTGTGGCCACGCAAAACTACAGATCTCAGCACCCTGCGGAGCGGTCCCTCCTTATGATTCAGAAGTGGCAGGTGAAGTGCTGACTCCTCTTCACCATTGGCTTCAGTGCAGCTGATTCCTGACTTCCTCTCAAAACAGCAATAGCAACATAAGAGTCCCAAGATGGAGGTTGAACTGGGCAAGCAAAGGATCCAAAGGAGGCCGTTGCTGCCAGCACAGCAAGGAAAGACAAGGGAAGGAGCTGCCCCCCCCCAGGCACACATCCACCCCACTGGCCAACTTTCCCATTTGCCCTCCCTTCTCTCCAGGAATGCCCATTTCACCTTCAGCATCCCCTTCTCACAGCCTCCCTCTCTTGCAAGGGCCAAGAGGCAGCTGTGGCTTTCTGCAAGGCTCCTCTGCTATCTCACCTCACTTCAGGACCTGCTCCCCTGATTTTTCCTCTCAAATTTTGTGGGAAGAGGAAGCAGTGGAGGGGGTGTGTCTGTGATCTCCTTTCCCGCAGCGATGTTCCCGGCTCGCCCGTTCCCTTTAAATGCAATGGAATTATGGGGGTTTACTGCTCACTTCTGCGGAGGTGGGTGCTGGGTGCCTCCCCCCAAAAGTGCCCCAAAAAGCATCACCTGGAGCAGTCCGTCCCTCCGCCCCTTCCTAGCTACGCTACTGTCGCTTGGTAGGGGGCTGCAGTTGGAAAACTAGAGTCTGAGACTTTGTGGGAAAAGTCCCCCTCCCCATCTTTATAATACTAATAAGAGTAACAATTAAGAGTTCCCTTCTTTGCTGATCATCTTTGTATTTGTGAGCTTCATTGGAGCTTACGTGTTTAGTCAAAATGGCTGCCTTTCCTATTCCCAGATCATTTCCCTCGCAGCCCTTGCTCTGGTTCTGTTTCAAAACACCATCCATTTACTGCTCCCACTGGTGGTGAACAATTAGTTGAGTTAACTTTAAAAAAAAAAAGTTGGTTAAGGGGTTCCCAGGCAAAGCTGAATGAGATAGGCCTTAGTATCGCTGTGATCAATACTGAGCTAGACAGATTTTCTTTCCCCAGGTTCCTTCCATATGAGGTGATGTTACAAATCTGTCCGTGGTGCCTTATTACACGTTAGTCACTGTCACTTGCTTCAATCATCACATGAAAAATACACACATCACACATGCAGAGTAAGCAACCCATTAACAAAGCAAATTACAACTTTCTGCCTCCCACTGAAAATGAGCTTTATATTCATTTTTTTCCCCTGAATCATGAGCATCTCAACTTCTCTAAGGAATATGCACAAATCATCCTCACATTAAGTGCTTTAAGCATAATGAAAGCTGATGCGGCTGATACACGCTTGGAAGGGAAAAAAATGCCAGCAAGCTGACAAAAAACAGATTAAAAGAGTAAACTTCATAAGTGCAATAGTGAGAAGCAAATTTAAGAAGTGTGTGTGTGTGTGTTGTTTTTGTTTTTTTTAAATCGGATCGTGTGCCAGATATAAAGAATGGAGATAAGTGACAAGTACAGTTATTAAACTGCCACCAATGGAGATAGCATCAAGATGATCAAAAGACGACTGGGAAAATATAAACAAAACAACTGCATCCTGAAAATACACAATGTAAGTTCCTCTGTTGCAAACTCAGAATCTGCCTTTGGTTTCATAACACATCTACAGACAGCAGAAGCAGCAACTTTATCAAGCAAGAGTGCCTTTGCCAGCAGCAAGGATAGCAGCAATTGCAGAACGCAAGCGGGAGATGAAAAGGAAGCAAAATGGAAACACCTTCAAAAATATCCCATGGAAGTATATAGGAAAAAACAGAAACATGGCATGCACAATCTGCAAGGATAAGTGTAAAGCAGAGGTCACAGTGTGGCCATGCCCTTATAATGGCATTGATGATTTAGCAACTAGCATGTGAAGCTAATTAACGTTGCTACATTAGAACAATGTTACCTGTACTTTCAACTTACCTATCTGCATCCTGTCAAGTCAGACATCATGTCAAAAAACTCAGAATAAAAGATGCTATCTCTCATTAAGTCTCTGCTTTCAATTTTCCAAATGACTCCCCTACCATTCCCTCAAAATGTAATAATAACCTAAATATTTAGGTATAAGGCAGTCTGTGTGGGAACGTTTATATAATATAGTAGCAGACTTAAACGTTCCTTATTTAAACCTGCACAGCGGCAAATGGCTGTTGACTCGTTTGAGTCTTTCGTCCTTTTCTTGATTGTCAATCCCTTTATGCCCCTCAAAATAAAGATACATATTTAGGTTGCAAAACAAAAGATGTAAACTATATAAACTACTAGCTGACCCGGCCACGCGTTGCTGTGGCTCATTTTGTGAAATGGCAAAGCAAGATGTAAAAGAGAAAGCGCATGCCTCCCCACAGCTTATCCTGTTGAACTCCCGCCTGACTCCTCTCCGTATTTCCCATTTTCGCTTGCCTCCGCACAGCTTCTCCCATTGAACTTCCGCTTGCCTCCTGTTTGTCTTTCCCCCGTTTTAGCCTTCCTCCCCACAGCTTCTCCCGTTGAACTTCCGCCTGCCTCCTGTTTGTCTTCCCCCCGTTTTAGCCTTTCTCCCCACAGCTTCTCCCGTTGAACTCTTGCCTGGCACCTCTCTGTCTCCCCCCCCCCCGCTTTCACCTTCCTCCCCACAGCTTCTCCCGTTGAACTTCCGCCTGCCTCCTCTCCATATTTTCCCCGTTTTTGCCTTCCTCCCCACAGCTTCTCCCGTTGAACTTCCGCCTGCCTCCTATCCGTATTTCCTGTTTTAGCCTTCCTCCCCACAGCTTCTCCTGTTGAACCTCTGCCTGCCTCCTCTCCATATTTTCCCCGTTCTTGCCTTCCTCCCCACAACTTCTCCTGTAGAACTCTTGCCTGGCACCTCTCTGTCTCCCTCCCCCCCACTTTCACGTTGCTGTGGGTTTTTTTCTTTTTAAAATTCTCCGAGAGTATTCTGGAAGCTCCTGTTTTCATTCTTCCCTGTCCCTTTACAGCAGGGGTCAGCCACCTTTTTCAGCTGTGGGCCGGTCCACTTACCCTCAGACCATGTGGTGGGCCGGACTATATTTTTTTTTGGGGGGGGGGGATGAACTAATTCCTATGCCCCACAAATAATCCAGAGATGCATTTTACTTGCAAAACTGCGGCGGCCATTTTAGGTTAGGGCACTGGAGCCTTAAAGAGCATTCTCCCCTACCCCGGTCCCAAAATTACCCAGTCCCAAAATCACGCACCCCAGCGACACAATCCCCCCAGAGCTGGTCTTACTCAGTGCGACCTCTCAGGCATGCCTCCTGCTCCGTGTTCCCCCCCCCCAGCACATGCAAAGCTGCGGCAGCCATTTTAGGTGAGGGCAAAGGCATTGTTGCTCTGGCCAGGTCTGATGACCTCAACAGGCAATCCGCCTTTCTATTGGATGCTGTTGGAGTTTTCATTCCTTTTGCTGGTGAGGTATAATAGGCACGCCATTTTTTTGGCCTTTATTCTATATTTTAGGCATGACAGGTGTGTTTTTTTAAATTTTTTATTATGCTATATCTTTCCCCCATGGTCATGTTACGCTTTGTCCTAAATTTGATGTGATTTGGTCCAGCGGTTACGGAGCAAGGTGCGGCCGGACGCGCACGCAATGGGAACATTTATATATATATATATATAGATATTAGTGAGTCTCTTAACACATCTTTAAGCAGCAGCAGCCTAACCGACCAACAGACCAAAGCTAACTGACACAAAGTGGCAGTTGGTCCTCCCTTAGAATGTGGGACTTGACTGACATCCCACACTCTGTTCCAGGGCAGATGGCTAAAATCCTATCTCTAAATAAAATAAAATATTAAAAAATTCCTTCCAGTAGCACCTTAGAGACCAACTAAGTTTGTTTTTGGTGTGAGCTTCTGTGTGCATGCACACTTCTTCAGACACACTGAAACAGACGTCACCAGACCCTTATATATAGTGAGAGGGTGGGGAGGGGTATTACTCAGAAGGGTGGTGGGAATGGGCTGTTAGGTGTGGAAAACCTGTTGACCACTGTTAACGACTTCAATTGGTCTTCCAGGAAAAAGCAAGGGGTGAGATGGCTAATAAGCTGAGACTTTGTGGTATACAAATTTAATAAATGCCACAGACATGACAGGCAGAGCAGGTTGTTTGCAGGTCAGAGAAAGAGAGGCGCTTAGCTAACTTGCAGTTTGTTTTGCTTTCCTTAATAAAGAAACTAAGAACTCAAAGAGATTCCTAAAGTCAAACCTATCTAAATGAAGCAGTTGTTTGAACTGGCTTGCAGCCCCTCCTCCACTCTCTAGCTCTCTGCGTCAGGTCCCTCTGTTATTTTTTAAAAAAATATTTTATTAAAGATTTTCTTGATTAACAAAGGTAGTGCAATGCCTCTCTCGTATTTTTCCATATAACATTTTTACAAATCAGTTTTTTGTTGTTGAGACATTAGGAAGAAAAGGGGGAGAGGGTCTGCTATGGTGAGCCCCTGCAGCATGGCTTGCTGCTTCGTTCTGGGAGTGAGGGGCGGCAGCAAGCTGTTAACAGAGAAGCTGTTAGACTGGCTCTGAGGGAGAACTGCAGGTTCTACATCTCCTCTGTCATTGCTGTTGGCGCCTGCATCCAAACTGGAAACCCTGCCCTGTGCTGGGGCACCTGCCTGCTGCCATCTCTTCAATATCCCTCGAGATCCTTGCTTCTGGCACTTCCCAGCTTCCCCCCTCCTTTGTCCCACCACCCATCTCCAGGCTCAAAGCCCTCTTCCTCTGCGCCTTCCTGGGGGTGGGGTGGGGGTGGGTGGGTGGGTCTTGGTTCAGTGGCTTCCACTGATCTTCCTCACCCAGCCAGTCCCTGACAATAAATAAAATAAAAATAACTTTCATATTAGCCAACATTATCTGAGATGATGATCCGTTGTTACGTTAGCGTAGTAATAAAATAAAATATAAGACATGAGCAGAGCAATCTTAAGTATAGGAAGCTGGTAGAGCTTACACCGGTTTCAGTTAAGCCTGGGAAATAATGCCTCATGGTTCAGTATCTACCATACAGTTTGTGTCTGATCAGAGGACTCCCTTGCAGGTGGATCGGGGGGGGGGGATAAATAAAAGTAAACCATCCTCTGAATCCCCAGTTTACCAGCCACCACTGAATAGCAGGGGAAGTTCAAGCCAGGATCCTGGTAGAACCTTATTGTAGAGCAAGATGGGACCAGGAATTCAGATGCCTCTGCTGAGCAAATTCTTCAGAAATAGGGGTGTTGTAGGTGAGGCAAAAGGACACAGGTGGCACTGTGGTCTAAACCACAGAGCCTAGGGCTTGCCAATCAGAAGGTTGGTTGTTCAAATCCCCACGATGGGGTGAGCTCCCTTTGTTCGGTCCCTGCTCCTTCCAACCTAGCAGTTCGAAAGCACGTCAAAGTACAAGTAGATAAGTAGGTACCGCTCCGGCAGGAAGGTAAATGGCGTTTCCGGGCGCTGCTCTGGTTCGCCAGAAGCGGCTCAGTCATGCTGGCCACATGACCCAGAAGCTGTATGCCGGCTCCCTCAGTCAATAAAGCGAGATGAGCGCCGCAACCCCAGAGTCGGACACGACTGGACCTAATGGTCAGGGGTCGGCTTTACCTAGTTAAAATGTTATGCCCTGCAGGGCCAGAGGAGGGCTCACAGGAATTCGTAGATGCAGGGATCCCAAAGAAGGCTACCCACACTGCCAGGTCAGTGATCAGGTCTTAGCAAACTCACAACAAAGGTCCAACAGCTCACCCCTGCATGGGCCAGACTCCACAGTGAGGAGCTGGCTTCACCCTGGCAATGGGGAATATGCTTTTTATACAGAGCAGCATACAGGCAGTTGAGATCTCAACCATTCCCTGGGTTCTCCACAAATGGCTGATATTGCCTGGAGCCTAGTACCCCACACCCATAGATAAGGGTAACTTTGAGCCCTGAGCAGGACAATTAGCATGCTTCAAAGGCCTTCCCAAATTCGTTGAATGTAAGCTTAGTGCTACAGCTGCCACCAATTGTGAGGTTATTTTGAGTATACAGCTGGTGCAAGCAGAGCTCTTGGAACGAATCACCTGTGGTTCAACACTGGCACACAATGTCAAATGCTGAAAGACATGCAGAACAGAAACTTGAAGAATTCCAACACGCTGCTGCAAAGTGCCTTAAGTTGGAAAGTGTTGTGTGCCAGAGCCTTCTCGGGGAAAGATGGTGTATGTGCAGATGAAGCATGTGAACAGTGGCAAGTAATTTTTGAAGGGCTCCATCTCGCACATGGGAGTGCTTTAGGATGTTCAGTGGCTGAGCATCTTTGCCAGCTGTTGTCCATTGCTTCTGGCATGGTGCGAAAACCTCTGGGAGCAATCACAGCTCTCTCACCACACTCAATGCAAACTCAAAGAACTGTGTCTCTTCGTAGTCTTCAAGTACAGCAATACAGATGGTTAAAGAGGCTGTTGTAGCACACTCTTACTCTCTTCAGCAATTGAGGAGAGTTTTGTGGCCAAAGTACCAATAATCGAATGTTTCTCACTATAGCAGGTCCTAACCTTATCTATGAGAAGAAGAAGAAGAAGAGTTTGGATTTGATATCCCGCTTTTCACTACCCGAAGGAGTCTCAAAGCGGCTAACATTCTCCTTTCCCTTCCTCCCCCACAACAAACACTCTGTGAGGTGAGTGGGGCTGAGAGACTTCAGAGAAGTGTGACTAGCCCAAGGTCACCCAGCAGCTGCATGTGGAGGAGGGGAGACACGAACCCGGTTCCCCAGATTACAAGTCTACCACTCTTAACCACTACAGCACACTGATTCTCAGTTCAAGCACTCGAGTCCCGAGCACACGGAATATATCCCAAGATTATTTCTGCCACGATGACAAGGACACTATCTATTGTGCAACAGTGCAAGAAAGAGCAGTGATGTCTCTAAGATTCAGAATTACCTGTTTTGGAATATAAACTTGTCCAGTTTGTTTTACTCTGTTTTTGTAGCTGTAAAATGCCATTTCCTTCCAAGTCCAGCTCAGAAAGTTGTGTTTTCCTGCTTTCAGTGTGAGCAGATTTGCTTCACAAACACCCCCGTCCCATTCAGAGGAAAGAGACTCAAGACTGTCTCTTCCTTTGGGAGGGTCCTGGAGCCATGTGGGACCGAATGTCCAACTGGAGGGGACAGCCTAGCCTGACATTTAAAGCTTCTTTGCCCCCTCTTTCCCCTCCATTTGCCTTTGGCAGCAACCTCTCTCCCTCTTTATAGTGTGGGCTTCGGGTAGTTGCTTTTTATGGGGTTAAGTAGGGATTTTGTGGACACCCCTATTTGGCACTTGGATCTCCCTGTTTTTGTGTACTTCACACTGTAGAGCATTTGGTGTCGATTTGGCATTCAGTGCGAGCAGGTAAGGACAGGTGAGACTTGAATTCATTCACACCCTGAGGCATCATTGTGATAGTTGGACCGTGGGGTCCAGGTGGGGTCAGGTGAGCAGGTTTGGCTTCAATTCCCAAGTCTCTCTTAGCAAGGAGAGAGATCTGGGCTGGGGAGCAAATAGCATTCTAGTTTGCATGCCCAGGCGTGGTGAGGTATATTTCTGTCTTATGCTACCATTGATTCCTTCTGCTTGCACTGTGTTATGTGACTATTTGGTAGATTCTGTCGTTTGTTATATTTTAATAAATGTAACCTTTTAAACCACTAAATGAGTTGTCCCGATTCCTCTTTCTGGGTGTGGGGGCAATTTTGCATACCTGCAGGCAGCATTCATCAGATTGGGGAGCTCAAGCCAGCTGTATTGTTTTTCGTTTGTTTTTTTGTTTCTCCTCTTTGGGTCAATTCTCTCACTTGTTTCCTGTCATCCCGGGGTGTGTTTGTTTTTAGAGGGGAGATAGAGTCTAACTTCCAACTTGCTCTCTAATATATAGCTGGAGCTGGGAAGTACTAATCCCAAAGACCAACATGACAATGTGCAGCAGGGCACATGACACCATCAGCAGTCTTGTGCCAACAATTTGAACTGGGAGAGAACTCTCAGAAAACAAACACTTGCCAAGAAAGCTTGTAATTGCCAAGCTGATTAATAATTGTGCCAGAAATTGGCCTGTCTCTATGCAAGAGAAAATGTTTAACTTCTTGACAGTGTTTTAAATAAAAAAATATAAGTACTTTATTTCAGTTACTAGTATGTAATCATTACAGTAGAGAAAAGCAAGATAAATGTGCCCTTTAAACCATTTTATCTTTCCCAGTGTTGAATGATCATTATATACAGTAATTAATGTTCCATTAATATATCATCTCACCATCCATTTCTTAAGCTCACACTAACACTTAGCTTTAGTTATTCACCTGTACCAGTTTACCATTGCAGTGAAAATTCAGCAAAATATTTGTATATTCAATGAGCGTCCAGTGAACAGAATATGAGAGGAGAATTTTGGTAAGAAAAATTAGATGCAAATTCATTGAATCATAGAATGGTAGATTTGGAAGGGATCCTGAGCATGATCTAGTCCAACCCCTACAATGCAGGAATCCTGCCCACAGCCATCTCTGAGTGGGCTCAAACCATTGTCTGGTTAACAGCCAGGTGCCCCAACCTGTTGACAGTTATTTCATCTCTCTAAGCCCACTAATCCTAACCTACTAAGAGCACTACAGTTTGTTGTTAGGGCAGCTTACTCTGATCTTGTAAGTCACTCTAGGATTCATTTTAGCTAGAGTGAAGTGAAAATGGTTGAACGAGATTTGAGATGGCCCCAGCCCATCACAGTCTCTCTGTCCGTCCCCCCCCCCCCCCAGCAATGTAGAAATAAACTTTCTGATATTAATGAGGAAGAGTAACTATGGTTGACATTCTTTTTAAGATGCTGACTAGGTTTGTCATTGCTATTCCCCCAAGAAGCAGGCGTCTTTTAATTTCATGACTGCTGTCACCATCTGCAGTGATCATGGAACCCAAAAAAGTAAAATCTCTCACTGCCTCCATTTCTTCTCCTTCTATTTGCCAGGAGGTGATGGGAGCAGTGGCCATGATCTTAGTTTTTTGATGTTGAGCTTCAGACCATATTTTGCGCTCTCCTCTTTCACCCTCATTAAAAGGTTCTTTAATTCCTCCTCCCTTTCTGCCATCAAGGTTGTGTCATCTGCATATCTGAGGTTGTTGATATTTCTTCCGCCAATCTTAATTCTGGCTTGGGATTCATCCAGTCCAGCCTTTCGCATGATGAATTCTGCATATAAGTTAAATAAGCAGGGAGACAATATACAGCCTTGTTGTACTCCTTTCCCAATTTTGAACCAATCGGTTATTCCATATCCATATCCAATTTTAACTGTAGCTTCTTGTCCCACATAGAGATTTTGCAGGAGACAGATGAGGTGATCAGGCACTCCCATTTCTTTCAGAACTTGCCATAGCACCATACATTTATTCATATAGTTTTTAACTTTCTAAACCATAGCTTGTTTCCATGAAAAAACCCACAGGAATAGTGGCATCAAGAGGAAGATGCACCACAAAGATGCAGATGCGTTTCATTATAAGCAGGAGTGAAAAAAGAACCAGAATATTTTCAGCATTAAAAGCTACACGATTTTAGCAGGAATTTGTGGAGTATATACCAACTGCAGCTGAAGAAGTATAACTGCTCTGCAACTTTTGAAAGCATAAATGGTATTGAAAGTGCATGGCGTATAACTGTTCCAATATTATCAAGATGAATCATGATGAATTCACAATAAAATGACATCTGGAGGAGCCTTTGAACTGTTCACAAGAAGCTCAAATTCTCTCCCTCCACGAATGACTTAGTACTGTTTTTGCTAAATCGGCCTGGGTGTTAGGGTTATATTTTTTCATCCATTAATAATGCTCTGATTGACCCCACCAAAATATGTATGCGCGTGCACACACACACACAGAATTTTATCCTAACCCAAAAACAGATGACTGGGGGCTCCTTTGCAGCATCTGGGTCCTGAGACAACTGTATCTGGTTCTTCTAACCCTCTAAAAACTGGTCTCCCTACTTTCCTATTGATAAAATGCATTTGTCATACACCCAGCCTCAACCTCTTCCATGTGAACACTACAGAAATCATAGCTTACGTATTCATAATGAAAGAAGACCACCTAATAAAAGGTAGCAAGATATTTTTTTTGCTCCTGAGTTACTAAAAGAGATATTGTATTTTAAACATCTTTCATTATCTCTGTCCAATTTGTGCTCCTCTATAACTCTCGACTGAGATAGCAAAATATTTAAGGATGCTTTCACATCCCTTATGCTCCAGTGACAGCTTACTTGCAATTGAAGTCAAGTGTTTGCCCATGTACAATGCTGAACAGAAAGCACTCAATATATTGTAGGCCCCGCCAGCCATATAATGGCATAAAACTGTTTAAAGCTACCTTTCGTATTCTTCAGCTGTGCAGAACTATCATTTCGACCACTGTAGGTATTCAATTATATTGCGGGGTACGATTTTCATTTATCAACAAGTCTTTTCCAATGAAACCAGAACTTTTGCTTGCTTCCATGGAAAATATCATCAATTTGCCCCTAGCAAAAAAAGAAAAGGGGGGGGGCATTACATCCATGCAGCTGTAAGAAATCACTCAGCTGCCAAACAGAAACTACATATCCTAAGGCACTTAAAATGTTAACAATCCCAAGCAACCAAGAAACTTTTAAAGTTTGTAAGAAGTGGTTGGAAAAAAATGCAAGAGGACTTAGTCTGGCAGATGGGGAGAAGATTTCTTTTTGCAAAATAAATAAATAAATAATGTGCTATGGGATAGTTTTAGTTGTCACCGCAGTTTTCCATGGTTTGATATCTTCTTAGTAGAATGACAACTTGTATTTTCAGTCTAGTAGGGCCTTGGCCTATTATAGCTGAAGGAGCGTCTTCACCCCCATCATTCTGCCCGGACACTGAGGTCCAGTGCCGAGGGCCTTCTGGCGGTTCCCTCAGTGCGAGAAGTGAGGTTACAGGGGACCAGGCAGAGGGCCTTCTCGGTGGTGGCGCCCTCCCACCAGATGTCAAAGAGAAAAACAACTACCAGACTTTTAGAAGACATCTGAAGGTAGCCCTGTTAGGGAAGTTTTTAATGTATGATATTTTATCACTTTATTATTATTATTATTATTATTATTATTATTATTATTATTAATTCTGTTGGGGAAATCTGGCCATATGGGTGGGGTATAAATAAATTATTATTATTATTATTATTATTATTATTATTATTATTATTATTATTATTATTTCTCATTTATTCTCAGTGCAGAGACTGGGGGAAAGCATCTCTGTCTCTGAGCGTACAGTAATATAGGTGGCGGGCTCCTTGAGCTGATCTAAAAATGGTTCCTTTCCAGAAGGAGTCATTCCCAGAGCAGCGACTCATGCAGAGATGCAGCAGGCAGCCTCATCTGAAGGTGAGAGAGTCCATTCCCCAGAGGTGGCTAATTAGAAAGAAGCCAGGACAGAGCAGTGAATCACACAGGAATGCATGCGGCATCATCATCTGTAGATCTGAACTTAGGGTTCACACGAGTCTTTAATAGTTCATCTTATTTCTAGCAGAGTACTCTAATACAATTAATAGCTTAGAGGAAGGTCTACATGTTCCTCAGCCTTTATAGATTTTCATAGGAATGTGGCTTGTTGAGCTCAGTGACCTTTGCCAAGGAAAGGAGTAAGATTGCACTTCAAGACTAGGCTTCGTGGACTCATCAAGTCTATATGTCGTAGTTTGCTTCACTTAATGAAGGCAACATCTCAAAATGTTAGACTCTATCTAGTTGGTAATTTTTATTTTTATTTTATTTTTTTAAATAAACCCTACAACTACCAACAACAATTTCCTGGGATAAATGCAGGTAATATTGTTTCAAACACATCGATGCTGATTTAATTTCTCACCAGAACTGCTTTCATTTAGTCTATATTTCATTTCTGAGGTGGGGCAAGAGGGAACAGAGTATTTTCTCCTGAGCAATGTTTTGATTGATTTGCTGTCTTTATTTTCTGGTAAATTTTTGACAGAGAAATATTAGTATGGAAAGGGAAGAGAATGCCTTCTCCTAACTACAGTGTTTATTATCACATTTGAATTGGCCAATGTACCCCTGATCAAAACAAATGAGAAATGTAAATTGTTCTAATTACACAACGAGATGAAACTATTGTAGCGTTATTAACCTCTATGAAAGGAAGATCGTGAACATCAATGAATCTACATCAGAATAATATGTATCTGTGGGGGGAAAGGAGCAATTAAGCAACTCAGATTATGATGGCGCACAGATCTGTTTAATAAGAGGAGAAACCATCCCAAACCACAGATGTTGTCTGCGCAAAGAAATTGATAAATACTTCACCACCATTCCTGTCTCAAGAGAGGAAAAGCACATATAGGTAGCAGTGACCCTTAATTCAATCATTTTGCAATTGTTTGCGAGAGAGCCAGGATGGTGAAATGGAAACAGAGTTGGACTGCAGAGACCCGTATTCATCCTTCCTCAGAGATATCACTATTGCCTTGTTCACATACTTCCCTGGCCACTGGTCTGATTTCCCCAGTAGCACTTACATTTCACTTTTTATAGGGAAAATGATAAACTTTATGAAACAGACCACTACAAAATTGGGCCTCTGTATAGAGCGTCTGTCACATGCCATGTGTAGGATGGAAGGAATACATTTGCCTTACGTACATAAGGATAGGCTGGATGGCTATCTCTCAGGAATGCTGTAGTTGGAATATGTATTATGCTGGGTTTTCAATGCCATCAACCATGGTGTCCTTCTGAAGCTGCTTTGCGGTGGATGCAGTCCTACTTGAATGGTCGTTCCAGAGGGTGTTACTTAGGGAATGCTTTTCAGCCCCATGGAATCTTCAATGTGGGGTTCCGCAGGGCTTAATCCTATCCCCCATGTTGTTGAACATCTACATGAAACTGCTGGGAGGGGTTATCCGGAGGTTCGGAGTACGTTTTCAGCAGTATGCTCATGACACTCAGCTCTATTTCTCCTTAACATCTGCAGGTGAGGCAGTGGAATTGCTGGACCAATGTCTTACCTCAGTAAAGGACTGGATGAGAGCCAAGAAACTGAAGCTCAATCCAGATAAGACTGAGGCACTGTTTGCGGGTGGTTCCCTAGACCAGCTGGATCGGAGATCGCCTGCTCTTGATGGGGGTCACACTTCCTTTGAAGGAGCAGGTTTATAACTTGGGGGTACTCCTGGATCCTTGCTGTAGCTCGAGGCTCAGGTGGCCTCATTGGCTTCCATCAGCTTCGTCTGGTAGCCCACCTATGCCCCTATCTGGACCAGAGTAGCCAACTACTGTCGTCTATGCTCTAGTAATCTCAAGGTTGTTGTTGTTCAGTCGTTCAGTCGTGTCTGACTCTTCGTGACCCCATGGACCAGAGCACGCCAGGCACGCCTAACCTCCACTGCCTCTCGCAGTTTGGCCAAACTCATGCCAGTCACTTCGAGAACACTGTCCAACCATCTCATCCTCTGTCGTCCCCTTCTCCTTGTGCCCTCCATCTTTCCCAACATCAGGGTCTTTTCTAGGGAGTCTTCTCTTCTCATGAGGTGGCCAAAGTACTGGAGCCTCAACTTCAGGATCTGTCCTTCTCTTCTCATGAGGTGGCCAAAGTACTGGAGCCTCAACTTCAGGATCTGTCCTTCTAGTGAGCACTCAGGGCCGATTTCCTTGAGAATGGATAGGTTTGATCTTCTTGCAATCCATGGGATTCTCAAGAGTCTCCTCCAGCACCATAATTCAAAATCTCAAGGTTAGATTACTTCAATGCATTTTACAAAGGGCTGCCTCTGAAGACGGTTTGGAAACTTCAGCTGCTGCTCACCAGAGCAAGACAGTTTGAGCATATTACACTGATCCTGTTCTGACTGCACTGGCTACCAATTAGTTTTCGGGCCCAATTCAAAGTGCTGGTTTTGACCAATAAAGCCTTAAGGACTGCAATACCTCAAGGACTGCCTCTCTCCATATGAACCTACCCAGACCTTGAGATCATCTTCTGAGGCCCTCCTTCATGTTCCTCCTCCTCGAGAGGTCCAAAGGGTGGCAACACGAGAATGGGCCTTCTCTGCAGTGGCTCCCCATCTGTGGAATGTTCTTCCCAGGGAAGTTCGCTTGGTGCCTTCATTATACACCTTTAAGGGGCAGGCAAAAACGTTCCATTTTAACCTGGCCTTTGGTTGATCTGATCTACATCCTATGCCATTTTAAACTGTCTTTTGGGAGATGTTATTGGGTTTTTTGTTTTTATTATGTATTTTGTGGTATTAGCAGAAGTTGGTTGAGAGGAGTGCTTGGCAGGTGTGTGTGTGTGTGTGTGTGTGTGTGTGAAAGAGCAAGAACAGGATGGAGGGAGAGAAACTGCAGTTTGCAAGTTGATTTTAGACACAATGAAAGTGAGAATAAGTTGACTGGAGGGAAAGCACAGTGGGTAGAGAGCAGTGGTGTGACTTACTAGGGAATATCCAATTTTCTGGGTTCTGATCCATCAGTGGCAGACTAGCATATAATTCTAACTCAAAAGTCAACAATTTTCCAGGAAGAAATGAACAAAGAAAAGTATGCTAATTTGTAGAGGCAGGAACGCTCAATTTTTGATTGTCAATGAGGAAACACTCAAAACCTTTCTATTTGTAGAATGGCAAGAGATGATTATTAGTATGGCTGTGTGGCCTTGTTCGCAAATTAGTGCCACCAACTCTATTAAAAAGAGGGGAATGACAGCATGTCCGGATCCAGACATTTTCAATTTAATCAGCATTTTTGTTGAGGAACATTTTTAAAAATACCAATTGACTGATTGATGCATAAATTCATTAGTGAAGTATCTGTTAAACTGAGTAAGTTTAATGAGGTGTGTTAATATGCAATGATTCTAAACTGCCACAGGGTGGTAGGAGATGCTCTTTCCAGAACTAATTTCTAATTTGCAGAACTAACTGTTTTGCTGCACTTCTGCCACAATCAACACCCCTTTTTAGGATCCGTGTTATTTTTAGCATCTGAGGACAAACAAAATAATTCATAAAAATTAGATTAAAACAGAGTTAGATAGTTGCTCCCTTTCCACCATGGGCTTAAGTTAGAAGTTAGAAGGGATGTTTGCTGATTCATAGCACTGCCAAGCTGAGAAGGGCTTTATTCATTCATTCATTCATTCATTCATTCATTGGATTTATACACCGCCCTATACCAGAGGTCTTAGGGCGGTTCACAGAATAAAATCAAAATATAAAACCACAAAATCGCAAAATAAGAGCAACAACCCAAAAAAGGTAAAGTACCCCTGACAGTTAAGTCCAGTCACAGACAACTCTGGGGTTGCGGTGCTCATCTCACTTTACAGGCCGAGGGAGCCGGCATTTGTCCACAGACAGTTTTTTCCAGGTCATGTGGCCAGCATGACTAAGCCACTTCTGGCGAACCAGAGCAGCGCACGGAAACGCCGTTTACCTTCCCGCCGGAATGGTACCTATTTATCTACTTGCACTTTGACGTGCTTTCGAACTGCTAGGTTGGCAGGAGCAGGGACCGAGCAACGGGAGTTCACCCTGTCACGAGGATTCGAACCGCGGACCTTCCGATCGGCAAGCCCAAGAGGCTCAGTGGTTTACACCACAGTGCCACCCGTGTTGCAACAACCCAATACCCTAAAAAAACACTACTTTTTAAAAGGACATAGGATATCAATCAAATCAACCAAAGGCCTGGTTAAAAAGGAACATTTTTGCCTGGTGCCTAAAGGATCCACGAAGGGATCAAAACCAGCACTTTGAATTGAGCCTGGAAACTAATGCCAGTGCAGTCAGACCAGGATCGGTATAATATGCTCAGGCCGTCTTGCTCCGGTGAGCAACCTGGCCGCTGAATTCTGCACTAGCTGAAGATTCTGAACCATCTTCAGAGGCAGTAATTACATTGCAGTAATCTAACCTTGAGGTTACCAGAGCATAGACAACAGTAGTTAGGCTATTCCTGTCCAGACGGGGTGTAGCTGGGCCACCAGACGAAGCTGATGGAAGCCACTGAGGCCACCTGAGCCTCGAGCTACAGCAAGGATCCAGGAGTACCCCCAAGCTATGAACCTGCTCCTTCCAAGGAAGTGTGACCCCATCAAGAGCAGGCAATCTCCCTGCCTCAGTGTTATCTGGATTGAGTTTCAGTTTGCTGGCTCTCATCCAGTCCATTAAGGTTATATAGTTCATGGGACATTTCTGCCTTGCTTAATACTCCTTCCGATACATCACAGAACTGGGGTTGATTGAGATGTGCAGCTGGGCTTTTTATGGGCTGGTGTCACTTACGAAAGAGCCTGACCAGGGAAATCTGCCCTGTGACATCTTTGACTTGTTTCTGCTGACAGGTGAAGGCCCACCTTTTCTTGCAAGCCTTTAAAGTGCCTGATTACTGCAGTGGTCAGAACAGATAGATTCATTTTAGTGCGTCTGTGTGCTAGGGTTGCCTTGGGTGACGGATTAGCCCTAGGGTGAAGGAGGTATGACATCCCAGCGCAGAAAGTGTTAAGCCACCTTCGTCTTGACGGACAGTTCATCCTTTGGGGTCGGGGCGATCCCCGGTTTAAAAGGAGGGAACGGCCCGTTTTGGCAGTTGAGAAGAGGGAGGGAGTGAGTGGTGACTGAAAGAAGAGAGGTGTGGGGACAGAATAGGATGAAGATTAGTCGGTTATACTGAAATAGTTTATATTCTAGATGTAACTAAGCTGATGAACTATTGAAATACGCGAAACATGATGTTCTGAAATAAATAAAGACTTGCTTTTGTTGAGCCAAGAGTAAAGAGGCATTTATTTGGTCCAGTGATATATGGATGCTCATGAGGAGGTGAACTCAGGGAAAAGGCAAAACTGACCTGCAGGGTGATAGTTTGTGTCTTGGAGTTTCACTCAGGGCAGAAACCTCGGTAAGGCTACACAGTTGCTAAAAGGGTTTAGCTAACTGACACAGTGGGGGGAATCTAATGAGAGAGAGCCCCAGAACTGATAGAGCTGAGAGGTATTCTCAACCCAGGAGCCCAGAGCAATATATATATATAACAGGCCACGACAGTAGGACAAGAGAACCCCGTTACTAAGTTATCCCTAGTTATAATAAAAGGAGATTATCCATACGGACGGACCTCAAGGATCGAGGTGGGGGTGAATAGAAAAAGTGACCCCGAACACCTCAGAAATAATACACTTAGTAACAGAGGGGTAGTGGGCAGGGAGGCTCATCGCACCTTGCAATCTACTTTCTAGAGGACTGTCCTCTGCTTGAAGGGTTATTTTAGGACAGTCCTCAATTTGAAGGAGTCCTCTATTAGAAGGGCTGTCCGGTCAAAGTGCAGTTTAAAGATTTAAAAAACCATAAGAAGGGAGCCAATGTTATGGTCATAGACGGCCATAACATTGCCACTGATGGTCAGGTTCTAGAAACAAAATACCAAGAGCCAAAGCTGGGCAAGATCTTTATTAGGACCAATCAAAATGTCACACTATACAGTAGTGGCAAGCTTTTGAGTTCTCCAGTATTCTTCATTAGACAAGCCGCAATATAATCTGCAAGAGAGCCAGTGTGGTGTAGTGGTTAAGAGTGGTAGACTCGTAATCTGGGGAACCGGGTTCGCGTCTCCACTCCTCCACATGCAGCTGCTGGGTGACCTTGGGCTAGTCACACTTCTCTGAAGTCTCTCAGCCCCGCTCACCTCACAGAGTGTTTGTTGTGGGGGAGGAAGGGAAAGGAGAATGTTAGCCGCTTTGAGACTCCTTCGGGTAGTGAAAAGCGGGATATCAAATCCAAACTCTTCTTCTTCAAGGGCTATACGGCTATGGAATATTTGTGTTCAGGGGAATAAAGATGAAATACCGACACCAAAAAATACAGGGGGAAGTGCAAGTTTTTTTGGGGTGGGTGGGTTTGAAGCACTTTTCTTCCTCTTTCCCTTATGGGAAAAACTGCGGGCAAACTTTTCACTGTGTCTCTCGACTAATGCTTGGGCCACATAAAATTGCTTTCAGGGTTGCCTCACCTAAAGTACCAAAACAAGGACCTGTATGTACAAACTAGCCATAGCTGTGGGCAAACACATCACGGAGACGAATTGCTCTTCATCCTGAAGCCTGTTTCCAGAAATGAGGGCGCCTTCCCTGGGAAGGATTCATTTTTCATTTTGCAGGTGAATGCTATCCGCTTAATGACTAGCAGTGTCTCTTTTTGTTTAGGTGATCCCATTACAATGAAAGCTGTTGTATTTCTCAAAAAACTGAACACGCTGCTGCTGTTGTTTTACCGTTTCCATTGCCTGTGTGCCACGTTGTTCGTTCTTCTGTATGGTTTGCTCCTGTGAAAAGAACAAAACCCTGACATGATGTAGGCTACTGTTTTGTAGCAGGCAGAGTGTTGTGCTGCAACTGGGAGGCTCAAGTTCAAATCCCAGTCAGGTAGGATGTTCAGTGACTTTTGACTGGTCACTGTCCCTTAGCGTACATCCCTTCACTGGATTGTTGTGAGGATATGGCAGGTGAGATGCTATGTACATCTCCCTGAGTTCCTTAGAGGGAAAGTTGGGCAAACAGTGTTTTGGGGAGAAAGTTACCTCCTTCCTACCAAAATATTTCCTTCGCGTAGGGCCAGGCCTTGGCATCTGAATGCCAGAGATGGAAACGGCAACCACAATACATTATTTAATTGAGAATTTTGCTATCTTTGGGGCAATTTTGCCCCAAATCTGCTTCCAGAGTAACTTTTATCCAATGGTAGGACCGGCCTTTCTCATATTCCTGATGGAGTACAATAGAACCCCACCACCAACAAAATACTTTTCATCGAGATACACTCTTATATATCAAGTTATAACACCTTTTGATAATATTGATTCCATTTGCTGCCTCTGAGATCTGCAAATAAGTGAAAATTTAGGAGTCAGCTCATTGCTCATTTTTATGTATAATTATCACAAATAAGCTATCTGTTATTTTCTCATTCCCGTGGTACACTTAGTAAAGAAACAGCAACAACAAATTCTACTAATAGCTTTTTCACATACTGTGTTTTTTACTTACGGTAAGTGAAATAAAGTTGATCAGCAACTTGAATCTATACCAATAAATCAATAAAGTTGTGGCCTAAATTCTGCCAAAAACCAAACCATAATTTTGAGTCTTGTCTGAATTTATTTGGGGTAAGGTTGAAAGGTCTGAACATGCAAAAATCCAGGGATCCTTTTATTTGGCATCCCTCAACCCACATTTTGCTGCCAGAAACAAGGCAAGGAAGGTTTTGGAGCTATTCTACAAGTTACATGGGAGCGGGTGACACTGTGGGCCTGCTGATCAAAAGGTCGGTGGTTTGAATCCCGCAACGGGGTGAGCTCCTGTTGCTCTGTCCCAGCTCTTGCCAACCTAGCAGTTTGAAAGCACACCAGTGCAAGTAGATAAATAGGTACCACTGTGACGGGAAGGTAAACGGCATTTCCGTGTGCTCTGGCTTCTGTCATGGTGTTCTGTTGTTCCAGAAGCGGTTTAGTCATGCTGGCCACATGACCCATAAAAGCTGTCTGGGGACAAACGCCGGCTCCCTCGGCCTGCAACGAGATGAGTGCCGAACCCCATAGTTGCCTTTGACTGGACTTAACTGTCCAGGTGTCCTTTACCCTTTTTAAATTTATTAACAAGTTACATAGAAGGGATAAGTAAATTGTATTTGGGCATCTACAAAAAATGATGTTGGGACTTGTATCAATGAATGGTTATATTCATTATATTACTTTACATTATTTAATTACTCTTCCTCAGAAAAGCCCAGGGCAGCCTAATACATATGAACAAAATACAATAAAACAATAGGAAAAACGTACATACACTAAAAATAAGCAACAAATCAATTAAAAGACAAACGCATAAACCTTTCATTTATGAAACTGCAAAGGACTGGGCAAGTCAAAATGGTTTCAATTAGCTTCTGAAACCCATCAATACAGACTCCCCCCCCCCCCAATCCCTATCCTACCCACATACACACACACTTGATCTTAGCCAAAAGGCCGAGAAGCGATATCCCTGCATATATCCCTGCATGCGGAAAACCAACGAAGGGGGGGGGGGGAAGGCTTCATATACCTCTCTACTTGGTAATCTGTTTTGCTACATGCACTGGAGTATTTTCCCTGGGAGGATATCTATTGATAGCCTGGTTAACTGCAATACCTGGCTGATGGGCACTGCATTCAGCTTGATGTGTCACAAGTCGTACAGACAAAAAAAGGAAGTAATGTATATGGTGTCAAAATTGAATTTTCCGAAATATATTTAATATGCAAAGTTTTAGGACCTCCCTCATTTCATATCACCAGATATAACTGAGCCCATTGCATATATTGACATTATGAAAAAGCACTGGCTTTTCCTGTAATTTTTCATTGTTGCTGTTCCTTAACATGAAGTCTGGCACAGAGCAGCCAGCAAGATTAATGCTATCTACTGAAGTTCACCTTTTTCCTACCACAGTCATTAACATTACTCATCCTCAAAGCTCATAGGAGGCTGGTGGAAGTTAATACCTCGGACTGGGGTGGGGTGGAGGGATTCTTCTAATTCTCATAAATAGATTAATATGCATTAATAAGGCAGAAGAAACTTGTCTTGTTTAATTTCAGATTCAGATTGTGCTAAGTAAATTCTCTAACCTTCAAAGTTTTGAATCAAAAGGTAGTAGTTGGCACCTGTCTGTCTTGGGAGACAATGGAAAAGCGCACCTTTGGGGGTAAAGTCAAACCATTTGAGAGTTATAGCACCTGCTGTGGCTGTAGAGACCAACAGGGGAGAGAGAAGGTTTCTTGCTGCTGGGGCAGATGGAAGGTGTCCAGTTTTGCCACTACAAATGCACCATGGCATTTCTTCTCTCTGTGTTTCTCCCAGTGGTCATTTCTCCTCTGGTCACTGCTATGGATGCATGACCTGACAGCCTCCAAGCACTGCAGTCGTCTGCAAGGAATTCCCACAGGCCGTTGGTTGATGTTGCCAGCTTTCATGTCTCATTTGCCCGCATCTTTGATCTGCCAATGGGCCTCGTGCCTGAAGCTAGCACTCCGTAGAGAACTTCCTTGGGGAGCCTGCCATCTTCTAGTATGCAACATAAAGGTGCTGGTATTGACTTACCTTATGGAACTGTTATAAGAATTGCTGAGCTAATGTATGTGAAGTGCTTTGAAACTCAAAAAGCCATATATACTGTAGATGCATTTGTCATTCATGATCAGGATATGCCATATCCATTTCAAGTCACACTTTTAATTAAATCCTTGTGAGATAGCTAGAGATATCCTCACAAAACCTAGCCAGAGAATGAGATCTACACATAAAATGAGGCTTTTCATGCACATAGAAGGAACTGTAAAGGTAAATCAGATGTTTATCCCAATACAGATGTTGTTTGCACTGCATTACTTACAATGTGGTGTACATTTACTGATGCAATCAGATGTACTTTCTGATTAACATGCAGAGTGGAGTACAAATTTTTGATATGCATTAAAATATGCCTCTCATTGAAAGTGCACAAAATAACCTAGTTCAACAATTCCCACATTCATATGCACATTCAGATTTATGCTTAAAGGGCAACCATCTCCCAATTCAAACGATGTTCTTACAATGTCTTTTATGCTTTTCCCCTCTCTTACTTAAGCACATTTTGGAATAAGCAAAACATTTGAGCACAAAAAATAACTCTAAATATTGTATTATCAAAAGAAAATAGATACCTGCAACCCATTTCTAGGATAAGCACACCAAAATGATTTTTTTACTGGGTAGTTCAAAGCCATTTAAATGTTTGTAAATACAGTAACCAGATTGTGGAAAGGAGAAAGCATTACATTCATAGATGAATTAATGCACAGTTACATTTTCAGTAATTCAAAGGATGAGGCTGGGCGAACATTGAGGTCAAGGAATTGTACCCATTGTCCAGTCAAAAAGCAAATGACCTGCACAAACAATTGTAAAATATACACCTGCAAAGATTAGATCAGCCTTTTGATACCAGTGATCTCCAGATGTTTGGACTCCCACTACTATCAGCCATGGGCAACGGTTTAGATTGACAAAAAGTCAAAATATACTCTCTGCTTAATTTGACAGTACATACAGGTGAAACTCGAAAAATTAGAATATCGTGGAAAGGTTCATTTCTTTCAGTAATTTAACTTAAAAGGTGAAACTAATATATGAGATAGACTCATGACATGCAAAGCGAGATATGTCAAGCATTTATCTATATATATAAAAATGTTCCCATTGCGTGCGCGTCCAGCCGCACCTTGCTCCATAACCGCTGGACCAAATCACATCAAATTTAGGACAAAGTGTAACATGACCATGGGGGAAGGATATAGCATAATATATATATATATATATATATATATATATATATATATAATTTTTTTAAAACACCTGTCATGCCTAAAATATAGAATAAAGGCCAAAAAAATGGCACGCCTATTATACCTCACCAGCAAAAGGAATGAAGACTCCAACAGCATCCAATAGAAAGGCGGGTTGCCTGCTGACATCATCAGACCTGGCCAGAGCAACAATGCCTTTGCCCTCACCTAAAATGGCCGCCAAAGCTTCGCATATGCCGAGAAAAAAAAAAAAACATGGAGCAGGAGGCATGCCTGAGAGGTCGCACCAAGTAAGACCAGCTCTGAGGGGATTGTGTCGCTGGGGTGCGTGATTTTGGGACTGGGTAATTTTGCCTGGCACCTCTCTGTCTCCCTCCCCCCCACTTTCGCGTTGCTGTGGGGTTTTTTTTTTGCTTTTTAAAATTCTCCTGACCCCGAGATTATTCTGGAAGCTCCTGTTTTCATTCATCCCTGTCCCTTTTCAACCTTTTCCAGCCGTGGGCCGGTCCACTTTCCCTCAGACCATGTGGTAGGCCGGACTATATTTTTTTTTGGGGGGGGGGGGAAGTGAACCAATTCCTATGCCCCACAAATAACCCAGAGATGCATTTTACATGCGAAGCTGCGGCGGCCATTTTAGGTTAGGGCACTGGAGCCTTAAAGAGCATTCTCCCCTACCCCAGTCCCAAAATTACCCAGTCCTAAAATCACGCACCCCAGCGACACAATCCCCTCACAGCTGGTCTTACTCAGTGTGACCTCTCAGGCATGCCTCCTGCTCCGTGTTTTTTTCTTCTTCTCGGCACATGCGAAGCTGCGGCGGCCATTTTAGGTGTGGGCAAAGGCATTTTTGCTCTGGCCAGGTCTGATGACGTCAGCAGGCAATCCGCCTTTCTATTGGATGCTGTTGGAGTCTTCATTCCTTTTGCTGGTGAGGTATAATAGGCGCGCCATTGTTTTGGCCTCTATTCTATATTTTAGGCATGACAGGTGTGTGTTTTTTTTTAAAAAATTATTATGCTAGATCCTTCCCCCATGGTCATGTTATGCTTTGTCCTAAATTTGATGTGATTTGGTCCAGCGGTTACGGAGCAAGGTGCGGCCGGACGCGCATGCAATGGGAACATTTATATATATATAGATAATGCCTTGGAAGCTGACTTATGCAAACTCACTACTGTTTGGGAGCAGGTTTCCGGTGGCCTTTTCCCTGCCCTACCTGGAGATGCCAGGGATTGAACCTGGAACCTTCTGTGCATGCATATTTAAATTGTGTTAAACTGTTTCAGTTACATTTCATGCTAAAAAGTATTCATATTGTTATTTTTGCTGAAGGTTTTAGAAAAACAATCATTTTAGAGGAATCATTTCCCTTTATCTCCCATCTGAAATGAAACACTAAGGTATAACCTGACGTGACATGTGCAGGCACCATTTAAAAATAAATAAAAGCATTTTTTGTTCCTGTATTGCATTATTTGTATTGAGCCATCAGATTATGACAGAGCAAGTGTTTAACAAAGAAAAATACATATCCAGCATTACATATCTGTATGAAAGAAACACAAGTTAACATAAATGAACTTGACGCAGACCCATTTACTGTATGTGCCTTCTCTCTGGTCCTGCTCCTGCCATACCCCAGAACATCCCCTTTGGGGGACTTAGAAGAATTATAGAATCATAGAATCCTAGAGTTGGAAGAGACCCCAAGGGCCATCCAGTCCAACCCCCTGCCAAGCAGGAAACACCATCAAAGCATTCCTGACAGATGGCTGTCAAGCCTCCGCTTAAAGACCTCCAAAGAAGGAGACTCCACCACACTCCTTGGTAGCAAATTCCACTGCCGAACAGCTCTCACTGTCAGGAAGTTCTTCCTAATGTTTAGGTGGAATCTTCTTTCTTGTAGTTTGAATCCATTGCTCCGTGTCCGCTTCTCTGGAGCAGCAGAAAACAACCTTTCTCCCTCCTCTATATGACATCCTTTTATATATTTGAACATGGCTATCATATCACCCCTTAACCTTCTCTTCTCCAGGCTAAACATTCCCAGCTCCCTAAGCCGTTCCTCATAAGGCATCGTTTCCAGGCCTTTGACCATTTTGGTTGCCCTCTTCTGGACACGTTCCAGCTTGTCAGTATCCTTCTTGAACTGTGGTGCCCAGAACTGGACACAGTATTCCAGGTGAGGTCTGACCAGAGCAGAATATAGTGGTACTATTACTTCCCTTGATCTAGATGCTATACTCCTATTTATGCAGCCCAGAATTGCATTGGCCTTTTTAGCTGCTGCATCACACTGTTGACTCATGTCAAGTTTATGGTCTACCAAGACTCCTAGATCCTTTTCACATGTACTGCTCTCAAGCCAGGTGTCACCCATCCTGTATTTGTGCCTTTCATTTTTTTTTTGCCCAAGTGTAGTACTTTACATTTCTCCCTCTTAAAATTCATCTTGTTTGCTTTGGCCCAGTTCTCTAATCTGTTAAGGTCATTTTGAAGTGTGATCCTGTCCTCTGGGGTATTAGCCACCCCTCCCAACTTGGTGTCATCTGCAAACTTGATCAGGATGCCCTCAAGCCCATCATCCAAGTCATTGATGAAGATGTTGAATAAGACTGGGCCCAAGACAGAACCCTGTGGCACCCTACTAGTCACTTCTCTCCAGGATGAAGAGGAGCCATTGCTGAGCACCCTTTGGGTTCGGTCAGTCAGCCAGTTACAAATCCACTGAATGGTAGCCCACATTTTACCAGCTTCTTTACAAGAATATCATGGGGCACCTTGTCAGTGCCGCCTGACAGCAGTCTGGGTTCAGATCCCTGGCTCAGCCAGGATGAGAAAGTGACAGTCGTGTATCTTCACCGGAGCTGAAGTGGGGACTTAAAGAACAGCTTCCCCCTCCTTGTCTGGGAATAATCTAACTGAGCCAGAGATCAGCTGCATCCTAAGCTGCTTGTTAAAAATGAAGGCAAAACCAGGGCTGATTCACTCACCCATGGAGAAGTGTGCCTCCATGGGTGAACTTGACCCCAGGCCTTTCGGTGGTTCATTGTGGGTGCATTGATTATACGCTCTGTTTTTTTATACATTTTCTCCTGTCTCTTTCACTCCCTTGATTCTGAGTAAATACAAATTA
Organism: Lacerta agilis; assembly: GCF_009819535.1. Taxonomy (NCBI): domain Eukaryota; kingdom Metazoa; phylum Chordata; class Lepidosauria; order Squamata; family Lacertidae; genus Lacerta; species Lacerta agilis. The sequence goes on along the minus strand of NC_046315.1, from coordinate 96,697,322 downwards.
GTATTCACACCTGCTTTTCTAATTGAAAAAGCCCTAATAAGTGAATCCTTTAATATGTAGAACTCTTGACATGAAATGGAATCCTTCCATTCAAATGTCATCGCTTAAGGCAACACGCTTTCCAGCTAGGAGAACCGTTTTGGCTCTGGTCTGCCTGTGCTCTGGCACAGCCCAAAGTACTTGCATTTGAAGTCATCCCTTGACTCCCCCTCCTCCAAGCAATCTGGCTGCACACATCCTGTACTCTGACTCTTCAACTTTCATTAAATGGCATTTCTGTTCCTTCAACTGAGCACAGCAGAGTGGCTTTTGTTTTTGGTTTTTTCTTTTTTTTACAAAGAATAATTGCAGGTTAATGACTTAGGGCATGTTTAATTGATGGAAATAGTTTTGGTTTTTTTTTTTTAAACAGAATTGTTATGGGTAGGCACAGCTCACCTAGAGCCAGTGTGGTGTAGTGGTTAAGAGCGGTAGACTCGTAATCTGGTGAACCGGGTTCGCGTCTCCGCTCCTCCACATGCAGCTGCTGGGTGACCTTGGGATAGTCACACTTCTCTGAAGTCTCTCAGCCCCACTCACCTCACAGAGTGTTTGTTGTGGGAGAGGAAGGGAAAGGAGAATGTTAGCCGCTTTGAGACTCCTTTGGGTAGTGAAAAGCAGGATATCAAATCCAAACTTTTCTTCTTCTCTTCTTCTTGAGTAGCCCCTTCCCTATCCCATCTTGCTTCTGCTGGCAACCTGGATGCAGCACTTCAAAACAGACTATCAGGAAACTAAAGAAACTTCTATGTTTGTTGGTTTCCACAGAGCAGGGATCGAGAAGCTGTAGCCCTCCAGATGTTATTGGATTACGTCTCCAGTCATTCCTGACCAGCGTTCAAAACTCCCATTGTTTTGGAGCATTTTGCGACAGGAAATTTTATCAATGCGAGCATCTTCTGATCTCTGGGCTCAGTACTGTGCCTAAGGTTTCAGATTAAAACTGAGGAGTGGAAGGAAAGGAGGACCTTTTTTTCTGTCTCCCCACTTTCAGCCACTCTCTGAAGACTGGAGAAGGGATCCTCTTAAGAATATTAGGGGGCGGGCAGGCAGCAGCGGAGCAAGCCGGTCGGGCTCCTGGGGCGGTGTGTGTACCCTGTGCCCAGGGGCCGGGCCAGCCGGAGCAGGACGCTCTGCAGGGCCTCTGGGGGGGTCTGATGTCAGGGTTGAGCCAGATGAGGAGGAGTGGTGGCAAGCCCCCCCCCCCCCCGGTGAGGCTGCACCCACGGAAGAACCTGGGGAAGTGGAGGAGTTCATACCTGGAGAAGACTGGTGGCGGCACTCCTCGGAAGAGGAAGAGTCAGATGGAGAGGGGGAAAGACCAGAACAGGAGGAGGAGGAAGTCGAGCCAGAATCAGGCCCTTGTGAGGAGAGAAACAGCCCTTCCCCTCCTCCCTTCTCAGCTGTAGAGCGTAGAGCTGAGAGCCGCAGGGAACAATTAGAGGCAGCTGCATCTCGTAAGAGACGTGGTTGCAGGCCAGCTACTTAACAAAGGCTAGCTCCTCCCTTCACTAGCACCTGCAACTGACATGCTGAGTGCGTGGTTGCTCTTGCTCGTTCTGTTCCTGGCTCCTGGCTTGTTCCTGGTCCTCGGCTTGTTCCTGGTTCCTGGCTTTTCCCTGACTGACTTGGCTGGTTCCTGACTTGGACTGTTCTGACTTCGGCTTCTCCGGACCCCATACTAATACCTGACTTCGGCTGGCTCCTGACCCGGACTGTTCGACCTTGGCTTATCTGACTGACTGCTGCGCTACAGCACACCAACTTGTTGGCGTCCTAACATCTGCTTACCTCTTTCCACTCAGCCACCCTACAGCTGGGTGGGGGGGGAGGCAGCGGGCCGACCGTTTGGGGCAGCATGGAGCCTGTGGGCACCCGATCCACCGCATCACTCCCAGGAGAGACGTGTGGCTCGGGCGCGCTGCAGACCCCGCCGTGAGTGCCGCCTGACATTTTGTCACCCTCTTCAGTGGTGACACCCGGGGCAGACTTCCCCCCCCTGCCCCCTTCCTCCGCCCCTGTGGGCAGGGGAAGGACTAGACCATGTGGGAAATGTACATAATATTATAGCTGCAGTTCATTCATTTTCAGCTTTGTATAAAAAACGTGCCTAGACACTCCGTTGCAGCACCCATAACCTAGGTTTAAGGTGCCATTTAGCTCCTAGCTTTCATATCTCAATTTCTAACACTGTTCCTCACCACTGCCCATGCTAGGCGAGGCTGATGGGAGTTGAAAATGTGAGGAGCCACAGGTTCCCCATCCCTGCCACAGGAACGCCTTTGAATGCCCGGTTCAGGCAAAACTGCCTGTTTATTAGTGGGCTAGTGAAATTTTTCAGGGACAGTTCCACCCCCACCCCCTTTCACTAATGGTTCGATGTCTTTATAAACAACTTGGACAAAGGAATTGAGGGGATATTCATCAAATTTGCAGATAACCCCAATCTGGGAAGAGTAGCTAATGCCACAGAAGACAGAACTGGGATTCAAGATGAGTTTAAGAGATTAGAGAATTGGGCCCAAGCTCAGTGTTCAAAATTAGTCAGGCACCGGGCACATTTTGCACCTGGCTTTCGTCCACTTGGAATCAACTGAAGATGCCTGGGTGCCAGGATTTGGCAGGGGGGCGGGGGAAACCGCTGTTTGCCTCTCCTCCACCCCTGACCTCCCGCTAAAGCAGGCTTTGGCAGGGGGTGGGGGTGGGGCGCCAGCCCCCTCCACATATGTTCTAGCGCCTGTTATTTTAACGGGCTTAAACCACTAGTAAGCATATAAATAAATAAGCCAATTACATGGTCACAGTGCCTTTACCTCTGGATCCCACCGCTGACCTTGTTGCCTTCCTGTCCATGAATTTCCTGACTGACACTCCCTGAATCCTCTGTGTCCGTCCGTCCGTCCCCCCCCCCCAGAAACCAGATGGGTGATTTTGGCCACCCTAGCTCTTACATTGAAAGCTGTGTGATGTAGGAAGCAGTGCTACAAAAAAAGATGCTGGGTATAGAGCAAGCCAGTGTAAGTTATGCCATATAAAGTTACACTAGATCCAAACACTGTTCTGTAGTGAGGCTTTTGCTGGCTGAGCCAAGCAGAAGAAAAACTAGCCTCTAAAATAATGTTTGAGTTACACCACCCTTTTCGCCAGATTAATTTACAGAAGCAAGTCCAAAGCTTTGGGTGAAAAACAGATCTTCCAAAATACATTTTGGAGTGGAATTGCATGCACCTAGGAAGCTTTAATATTTTTTCCTACTCTTTTGGTGTGACTGTACCATTCCAGAACTGGGTGCAGGTTTTCTAACTCCCTATACTCTATATGAAAGTCGATGTGTTACGGCCTCCTGTACATGGATTCTGGATACTGGACGCATAGATCACACGATTGGAATGCATTGAATCTACAGTGGGTTCTTGCCACATGGAGCACCAAAGCATCGGGTGGAAAAGTGCATTTAGCTTGTTGTTTCCTCGGATATTTTAAGTCTCTCCTAGTCTCATGGTTATTGATTCAGACGGCTGCTATCAAGCAATGCACATGTGCAATTTGAGAACTGTTACAGCGGCTTAAAGTATCATATTGAGAGGAAGCCAGCAAACTGAATGAAAGGACAACATAACAGAACCACAAGCTTTTCTTTATCTTCACGAGAAGTGTAGTTTTGTTTTCATAATTTATGATAATCCGTCATGGTTTACTAGCACTTCTTTATTTGGAACACTGGCTAAGAGTATTGTGATTTGGAATACTAACCAATTATTACTATTCTATATATACACTTGGTGCATATGTTCTACATAGCATGATTCTCCATGTATCTCAAAATGCTTCCCAAACATTTTAGTAGAGTTTTGGAATTTAGATTTTGCTGACTAATGCTTTGACAAAGCAATAACTTCCGATTTGAAACTTAGGAAGTGATTGTTTTATATTGGTTTCTTTGTTGTAATGTTTTGTCTGAAATAATAATAATAATAATAATAATAATAATAATAATAATAATAATAGGAAGAAGAAGAAGAAGAAGAAGAAGAAAAAGTGAGACTTAGAAAACACCTGCCTTAGGACTTCTACTGCATCATGGCTTCTACCACATCATGCAATGGCTTTCAAGCAGGCATGGGAACGAATCACATAATTTGACCAACCTCTGTGACTCCCCAGACAAAATGCTTCAGCATGTTAAGACATAATGCTTCAGGATAGGATCTTGGCCACAAGGAAACAACAATCACATCACAGTGGTAATGAGCGTTCCCCCACATCAAATGGGGTGTGCCTTTTGCGTGGTCGCGAGTAGCCCCATTGGATCACGGTGCAGCTCCTGGCAGTTGGTCCTGGCATCACCTTCCCAGGTCAGATACCTGTGGACTCCACCTACTCTAATCCCGGCTGGGGAGGTGTTGCCAGGGGGATTGGCCAGGTAGAAGGAGGGATTATACAGTACACACAATAGAACTTGAGTCATACCTGGGAAGCAGCCGTTGGATTCAGAGCTTCCCCACCCTCCACTCCCTCAATTGACGCTTATTTTGCAGGTTTAACCACCTTTTTTCCACAGCCACACAGCCACACAGGCGCTGCTATGACAAGGTCGCTGTTGAAGGGCTGGAAAGGACTTTCCCTGCATTGGCAGGTTTCGCCTTTCCCGTAGCATTTCGTCACAACTTTGGCGGTTGCAGGCCTTGGGCGGAATCCTTTAGTCATCTACAAGATTGGGGGTGGGGTGGGGCGGTGACCCCCGCCCCCATTGTGGTGGCAATAACAGCGTTTCCGTTAAAGGGGTCTCGGGGGAGGCATTGACCATACACCCAGGGTCGTCACTGCTTTCCCCCTCCAGCAATGGCGAACAGGGGGGTGGGCTATCTGCTTGAACATATGTTCTCCAGACTAGCCCACTCCCCACTCATGCTGGATAACCCTGAAGTTACCCAGAACCCCAGCTGGGGGCCTGGGAAGGATAAACGCCCAATGCCTGAGCCAAGGTCTTCCAACATCTGAATCTTAATAAAGTTGTAGCCAATTTAATCCCATAGAACATTGTCACGCGTCGTTATTTCCCTCAGGGGCTGCCCCGGGGTACGGGGGACTCCGCCTGGCCATGCGAATAAGAGAGTGACATTTGGTCAGTGGTTATGTAATATTTCATCTCAAACCATCCATATTTCACAACAATCAGCTGCCACCCACTGAAACTCAAAACAGTAATTCAACGGTCTATTGTTTCAAAAATGGAGAGAGGCAGATTACTGGGGATTTTAGTTGTAATTCTCCAGTGGTTGACTTTACCCCCAAGACACGCTCTTCCATTGTTTCACAAGACAGATGAATGCCAAGAACAGCAAATAATGATCAACTACTGTGTAGTTTTTACACAGACACACATTACAAAACCGTAGCAAGCATACTGCTAGGAATTATTATTACTTTTCTAAAACCACATAGAAAGAGGAGGGTGCATTTTAAAAAGTCAAGAAAACTAACAGGAAGAAAAGAGCTCTGAGGGGATGGGAGCATGGGCAGCAATGTACAACGATGTGGTTTTTTTTTGGGGGGGGGCTTCTAAGGACCCTGCGTTACAAGTTGTTCACCTCTGTTTTATGCCTCATTCCATGCCTAATAAGTGTGGGATGCCTTTGCATGGTGGTGCTGTGGCCTGTAGATTGGAGAAAAATACTGGGCAAGGTTTGTTTGTGTGGTATGCTCATGAGAAAAAGCTGTCCCATGAACCCTTGCAAAGGGGTGGGGTGAGCCTATATAAGGTTGCTTCCGCTGGAGCTCATGACCATTTTGCCTTGAGAGCTTTCTGCCCTCCCCCACCCTTGGGTTTAAGGCATCACTGAGCAATTTTGGGTCATTGGTTGACAGGGCTGGAAAATATCCCCCCCGCCCTCAACCTGATGGGCACTTGGGTTGAGTTTTTTCACTTTTACCTTAGTGAAATTATGGCCTTCCTTTGTTAGGTGAAGAATGTTGTTTGTATGAAGGTGGAAATGGCATTGGGCAGGAGAGCCAGTGTGGTGTAGTGGTTAAGAGCAGTAGACTTGTAATCTGGTGAACCGGGTTCGCGTCTCCGCTCCTCCACATGCAGCTGCTGGGTGACCTTGGGCTAGTCACACTTCTTTGAAGTCTCTAAGCCCCACTCACCTCACAGGGTGTTTGTTGTGGGAGAGGAAGGGAAAGGAGAATGTTAGCCACTTTGAGACTCCTTCGGGTAGTGAAAAGCGGGATATCAAATCCAAACTCTTCTTCTTCTTCTTCTTCTTCTTCTTCTTCTTCTTCTTCTTCTTCTTCTTCTTCTTCTTCTTCCATAATATAGCCTCCCCCATAAGGGGCCTAAGGGGCACCCCCAAGCTCAGTGTTGGGGTATCTGCCTGGTAGGAATCTGCATCCTGGCCACCCAGTGAGACCTTGCTTGCTTGGCTTGCACCATGACAAGGTTCAACACTGGCCAACTCCCATGGATTAGGTTTGGGGTGGTCCAAACTGGTGGATCCATTCCATCAACATGGGGCTTGTGGAATGATGAACTGATCCTGCCATCATGCAATGCCAACCCTTACCCTGCCTGCTGCTGTCACATAATGTGCCTGCCTGGGCGATAGGACGCTTCACTTTCATAAGTGAAGAGAATAGAGTATATTGTAGAAAACCCTGGCCTCCTTATAAAACAAAATACCTCCAACTGAATATTAGAAAAAGGCTAAGCTAGTTTTCTATGTGGAGGGTGCGAAGAAGAAGAAGAAGAAGAAGAAGAAGAAGAAGAAGAAGAAGAAGAAGAAGAAGAAGAAGAGAAGCACTGACGTATGTGAACCTACAGCCTGAGGTGGTACAATCTGCAACCTGGCAGCTCCCTGCAATCTAGGTGCATGTTGTAACCCTGCTGTTATGTGTTAAAGCACCCCTTTGGTTTTGCTTCCAGTTGTGTGTTATGTAGAATAAATGCAGCATACTTCCCAAATCCTGTTTCGGAAATGAGATGACCAAAAACAGGCAGGCCAGTGCCTATAAATCCACTATATTCTATAGAACATTCCATTCAGAATAGTTGCTAACTTTTTCCAGATGCAAATTGGCTTATTTAGATGCTTGTTTGAGAAATATTTACATCTTGGCTCCTCGCCATGCATTTCCTGGCTGCGTATGTATCCCTACAGCTCTTACCTTTCCAATATTATTTTCCCATTGCCATAGCAATATTCATGTATGATTTCCCTTCTGATGCTATCATTGCTGCCACATCTAAAATAATTATCTTCTCTTGGTCCACTAGTTCACCTTCTGACAATACAATGAAGGCACTGTTGTGAATCATTACTCCTAGTTATCATTTTCTATTAACCTGGAGGAATTGACACAAGCCTGTAAAAATGGAAGGAAAGCATGGTTGTTGGACAGAGTTACCCTAACTTTTTAAGTTCAGACATGCGTGAGCCTTGTGCCCATGTGCTTTGTACCTGCATCACCTCCTCGCACCTAAGAAGGCTCCAGATTGCAGACTATTGGAAATATCATCTGTAGAATGAAAGAAAGGACACTCACAACATCCCTTGGCCATCTCAAAACTAAGGGAAGTGCAACAAAAATCCTTCCTCCCACCCATGAAAATTTCAACCCCACATCCCCCCTTGCTGATATTTGAATGCAATTTATTTATTGATGAATTGCTGGAGAATGGTTAGAATCCTGACTTGTTCTGATGCTGGTAACCATAGCAGTCCAGATTAGATGTTATAGAAAACACTGGACTCAGCTATACAGATGCAAAAAAAATGTTTTAAATGTGTTGTAAAGTGCAATATACAAATTTGACACTAGATGGCGACAGTGAGCTATGCCAAATTCAATGTCTTTTTCAAAACTTTTTAAAAAGCACTTTCACGGCGTTTTTAAAATCTCCACCAGTATCTCAGTAACAGTGGCATGATGGATCAAAGTGCACTAAGGAGGGAGTGTGCAGATGAAGTTACAGGCGCAAGGCTGAGACTGCCGGCATTTTAACTTAATAAACTGGTTAACGTGTATCCCAGGTCTACTTTCCCTTTGTATGAACCTCTTATCTGTGCAACACCATGCTGCTTACAGAATCCATTTTTCCTTTCTGCTCCTGCTGTTTCCTCTTCCATTGGCCCTGCTTTCCCAATCTTGATAATACCAGAGCCAGTGTGGTGGTGTGGTTAAGAGTGGTAGAATCATAATCTGGGGAACCGGGTTCGCGTCTCTGCTCCTCCACATGCAGCTGCTGGGTGACCTTGGGCTAGTCACACTTCTCTGAAGTCTCTCAGCCCCACTCACCTCACAGAGTGTTTGTTGTGGGGGAGAAAGGGAAAGGAGAATGTGAGCCGCTTTGAGACTCCTTCGGGTAGTGATAAAGTGGGGTATCAAATCCAAACTCCTCCTCCTCCTCCTCCTCCTTTTCCTGTTTTCCCCCCACACCCAACTGAGCCACCTATTTGCTGTCAGTGGATTCCGACCTCATCTTACTCTCAACTTCTGATACCCTCCTGATCCAGGCAAAGCGACCCATCTCTCTGGAATTGTGGCATGCAAGCGAGTAAAAAATAATTTTTAAAAAGCAATCCTTGCAGGCAGGGTATCTGTAAGTTTTGGCCCCAAGAAATGGATTTTTCAGGACTATGAAAAATTGCAACAATCTCCTCCTGAGACATCCACAAACATGCAACCTGAAGGCCATGAGCTGCTTTTTTATCTGGATGCATTGTTTCCCTTCTCCCGGGAGGCTGAGCTCGTGAGTTACTGGATCGTTCATTTCGTTGTGCTCCCATCCAATCCTTACCGCAGGCTGACTTGCTAAGTATGTATCAACATAAACACCTAGTTTCAAGGTCACTTAAAGGTCACACAAAAAGGGCCTTTCTTGTTGTCCATTATATGTTTTTCCGTAATGTATAGCCAAAGTCTATAGCACCTGAGCATCCGTCTTTCAGCAGATAACCTTCGACAGTGAAACATTTGCTTATTATGACACATGAAAGCTACTATTCCAGGAACACCTTGACATTCTGTTTTCCACAATAATGATGATCAATAAAGATGACAAGGAATTGTGCTATAGGAAACGAGGCTTTATAGAAATCTATTATTTCCTTCCATTGCTCATCAATCATAAGGTTAGATACAGCAGACTCATAGCTTGTTTATGTACCTCAAACACTTTTTCCTGTCATGAGTATATTTTCTACACTCAATTTGTACAGACATGCCACACCAGCTATTTGACCACATATTTAATGCATGGGAATAACCTTGATGTTGCTAGTTACCTCCAAAGTTATTTTAAAAGCACCAAATCCACAAGGGACGCAATAAAGTTAATGATTTGGTCAATACACTTACAAGAAAGATGGCATTTCTACAGCAGAAATACCTGGGTGACTGATAGCATCCAAGGATGTTTTCCCCTCAAACTATTAAGCCATCTTCATTTTTAAAAATAACTTAGAGAGATGAAACAGCATTGATTTCCTTCCCTCCTCCCCTTATAGAAAAGAAAATAACGAAAAGTATGAGTTCCACACATGCTTGATAATGTATAGCAACTGGAGGAAATACATTTCCTGGGTTTGGGACAAAGGGAAGCGGGGGAGACACTGGCCCAACATTTAGTACATTAAGTCCAAGTAAAATATATAAAAATATTGCATCTTTAATGAAGACTGACCAGCATATACACACTTGATTTTCTTAATTAGGAATGAAAGAATTTGCCTATGGTGTTCTCAATTTTATTTTTTGCTTTCTGTGCATTTTTTTTCTGCTGCTTTCCTTTGTAATGTTTATCCTAATCAAGTATATTTATATTTGCTTTGAATTTTCAATTAGCTAAAATATGGAGTCAGCTCAAGTCCCCTTTGGGGCATTTCTCTCCACACGACTGTAACTGTGTGGAGAAAGAAAGTGAGGCTGAGATACAGGTGAAACTCGAAAAATTAGAATATCGTGGAAAGCTTCATTTCTTTCAGTAATTCAACTTAAAAGGTGAAACTAATATATGAGATAGACTCATGACATGCAAAGTGAGATATGTCAAGCCTTTATTTGTTACAATTGTGGTTATTATGGCGTACAGCTGATGAGAACCCCAAATTAACAATTTCAACTTTGGGGTTTTCATCAGCTGTACGCCATAATCATCACAATTATAACAAACAAAGGCTTGACATATCTCGCTTTGCATGTCATGAGTCTATCTCATATATTAAACTCCAGTAGCTAATGAAAACAATTGCTTACATAAATGGACTTTTTCACGATATTCTAATTTTTCGAGTTTCACCTGTAACTGATACCACCTCTGTTGTTGCATTCCTGCTTCCCACCTACCACTAAAACATCAGAATGTCTGAACATTGAAACCCTGAACATGCAAGGTTGTAAATATCAGAGGGAGCCTACTTCAATAGAGCTAGAGCAGGCTTCCTCAACCTCGGCCCTCCAGATGTTTTTGGCCTACAACTCCCATGATCCCTAGCTAGCAGGACCAGTGGTCAGGGATGATGGGAATCGTAGTCTCAAAACACTTGGAAAGCTGAGGTTGAGGAAGCCTGAGCTAGACCAAGGTTGCCTCTTCAGGCCCTCCACTTCCAACAAATGAATGGCAGGAGTGAGGCTCACAGGAACACATGGATGTGCCCTCACTCTATTCCTCCACGTGATTGTTATTGTGTGTGGGCAGAGATGCGAGGAAGAAATTCAATTGAGTTTGCATTTAAAGGCAAACTTTCCAAACACTTTCAGAAACAGTATGCAAACAAAAACATAGCCACCGCTCAAAATTCACACTTCTGCAAATTTTGCAATGCAGTTCTCCAGTCCAGTAATGTGTACAGAATTGCATATGCTGGGGTAAAATGTGCACATAAATACATATATTAGAGAAAATAGCATACAAAATGCATTGCATTGGGGGAAATTGCTTTGCAAAAATGTGCACAAATTCACACCCAAATGCTGAAATTCTCACCAGCATGGGCCACTCCCACAGTTTCTGTGACAGTCATGGATCCCCCTTGACTTCAGCTCAGTTGCATGCCTGGTTCACCACACTCAGCTTGAACTGGTTGGGGTGTCTCCACTTAATATCTAATCCAGAAATGAGTGTGCAAGCAGCCCAGGCTTTTACCTTCCATGTAGGTTGTGTTTCTTTATTGTAATAATTATATGAAGGGGCTAATGCCTTGCTTATATTCCGTTTTACTAGGTTCCCCTCTTTCTCTGGATGACATTGCGTGTGGGAAGCAGATTTGTGTGATGCTGTGGATGAAACTGTTTTGAATAAAATCTAGTACACTTAGCCATTTCCTTCTCCATTGGCCCATATTGAAGAGAATTCCTTCAAAACAGTCCATAGATGGAACCATACACCCGTGCGTACAGGAAGATCTCCAAATAACCCTTGTTCAGCTGACAATTCATTGTGGAAAGAATTCTGTGATGATAGGAAGTTTCAAAACTACTGATGTAAGCATCAGCCGGATACAATGAAAAGCCATTTGTTCTTAAACATGAAACAAGACTCAACATTAAACAATATAACAAGCGATATGGTCCTATCCACTTCCAAACTGACTCTAGGCTTTATATCTCTTTCTAGTTACAGTAGTTCAGTCAACGGCAGTTTTTGTCATGCTTTTATTTTAAGGCTACAGTAGTATTAAAGTTGAATCATTAATATTGATTATCAAGGAGGTATAATGTTGCCGAGTGTGTCTTTGAGGATTTCAAGAGAGGGAGCTGTCTGTCATTGTAGCATCAGATTTGAGTCGTGCAATGCAGATACCCGGAAGATTTTAAAGGAAACCTAGAAACTTGGTATGCATCTCACTCTCCAACTCCCTGAAGAGAGAAACATTTCCTGCTCAATTAAGGTTCCTGACATCATAAAAAAGACTTGTGCGGAATAAAATGGCACTGTGGTTGTAATGGGATGGAACTGGAAGTCAAATGTATTACCTAATTACTGGGCCCGGACATTGTTATACAGTGTTTATTATATGTTATCGTTACATTGGCTTAAGTGATGAAACTTTTAACAAGGGGAAGAGTATTTCCATTTTGTCTTTTCCCCACAGACCATGTTAAGACATTGATATATTAAAAAGAAAGGAGGTGAGCATGTATTGGCCAACATCATCCTTCCTCACAACTCAAAGCAAACTTTTTTCACAGCTGCAATACAAATATTATATTTCGTTTGTTTACTGTTTAGTCAAGCATGAGGAACATTTTCTTATTTTGGATTTTTACTCTTCAAAATAGCCAGGATAATTATCATTTTTTTTCCCTATGAGACCTGAGCTCTTTATTGATCCCTTTCCATGCCCATGGTCACGTTCATGGTCTTCTGTCAGGTTGTTTTCTGCCCTTGGGCTGCTTCACACATGCCTGTAAATCACTTTATTTCCCTATACACTTCTCTGTTGTTCTCTCCTGCACCTCAGACACAATACCAGGGATGGAAGGATCTATCCGTTCTTGTTATCTTGGTTTCTCATTTTTTTAAAGTCAGTGTGGTGTAGTGGTTAAGAGCGGTAGACTCGTAATCTGGTGAACCGGGTTCACGTCTCCACTCCTCCACATGCAGCTGCTGGGTGACCTTGGGCTAGTCACACTTCTCTGAAGTCTCTCAGCCCCACTCACCTCACAGAGTGTTTGTTGTGGGGGAGGAAGGGAAAAGGAGATTGTTGGCCACTTTGAGACTCCTTCGGGTAGTGATAAAGCGGGATATCAAATCCAAACTCTTCTTCTTCTTCTTCATAAATTCAGATCTCCACATTTCTGCTGCAATTTGTGATTAAGAAAAACTCACGAAATCCTTCAGCATTTTAGTGTGGTTTTCTCCTAATAAACATATTTTTGTATGTAGTTTTTTTGACTAATGCAAACATTTTGGCAAGAATTTCTCCTCGCATGAATAAAACAAAAGGATAAATATCAACATAAAGCAATACTGATTAATTAAAACAGCCAACCTGACATTATGCTTCTGCAAAAGGCCTGGGTGAATAATCAGCTCAACAACATCAGCACCAGTTACAACGCAGAAGGGAAGGGAAGACAACTTTCTTGCATTTCAGCTGCTCTTACTTTGTAGTTGGCTCTGTTTCGCTGCTGGTCTGATTGGTACGGAGACACCAAGTGAGGCATGTTATGGATAGCATATAGCCAGGACAACATGAAAATCAACCCACACAGTTACCATATTAGACATTGCTAGCTAGAAAAGCCAATTTGCCATTGAAAGGCACAGTATAAAGACAGAGTATGAACCACAATCAAGTACAGCACCCTAAGAGCTGTACTTCCCCCTTTATCAGTCAGTAGCAGCGCTGCAGACAGTTTATTGCACTACAAAGGCATGATCCGTGAATGCCTATGTTTAGGCTTGCAGTGTCAATATTTTAAAAGTATGTCTGAGAAATTACATATTAGCCACTGTCAATAAGCCTAATGAGACTCAGTTTATACTTTAATGTTATAGATTTTCCATTGTAGAACTCTCAAATGTGTAATTAAAAGGTAATTCCAGTATTTTTTAGACCTCTCAAATGTATAATGAAGTCAAAGTACCTGCCACATTCCATTAAAGTATAAATTATACAGGTGTGAGGATGGATGGTAATATCTACACAAAAATGATAGCTTTTTTTTAAAGGCATATTCAATGTCTCAAATATTAAAGCAACACCTGAGGCTTTCTCCCTCATCATTTTTGTAACAACAAAATTTTTAGAAAACTAAACAAATACAATTCTCATATCAAGTGTCAAGACACTTCAAGATAAAATAATAATGATAGTGCTATAAACCTTTGGAAATGAAATTGTATAATGGGAGGGATGATAAAATCCTGATTATAGTGTGAGTGTGACATTATAATTATCAGTGGGAGAGATACTGGCTGTGACAATAAGAGAATTTGTGAAGAAGGACGGAGTCCTTGGAAATGTATGAAAAGTGCATACATAATTTGCAATTCATGGCGCTGCTGCTATTCATTATAGTACATCCTGTTCATTTGATTATAATATATAATTTTAAACGGTGCTTGGAGACTGGCACATTCAGAAATGGTACTTGCAGGTACATGGTTTTCAAACTAGATCAACCTAGCAACACTTCATTGAGAACAATGGTAATGGCAGGCAGGATTACCTCAAAGACACCTTGTCCACATTTACTAGCATTCATCTGCAATCTGTAGTCGTAATGGGCTGCTATTATAAATTCTAAATTGCACACCCAGACTGAAGAGATGTAGAATCAAGTTTCATAGAAGGGGTTTGTGCACATATTCAATGGCATGAAAACAATTGCCTTGGAATGATATGAATATGTAGGGCAAAGGTGGATTTCAGTGTGGTGGAAATGATTTGAGCACACATTCATATTAATCCGGTTTCCAAGGCACTTAGAATCATAGAATCCTAGAGTTGGAAGAGACCACAGGGGCCATCCAGTCCAACCCCCTGCCAAGCAGGAAACACCATCAAAGCATTCCTGACAGATGGCTGTCAAGCCTCCGCTTAAAGACCTCCAAAGAAGGAGACTCCACCACACTCCTTGGCAGCAAATTCCACTGCCGAACAGCTCTCACTGTTCTTCCTAATGTTTAGGTGGAATCTTCTTTCTTGTAGTTTGAATCCATTCCCCCGTGTCCGCTTCTCTGGAGCAGCACAAAACAACCTTTCACCCTCCTCTATATGACATCCTTTTATATATTTGAACATGGCTATCATATCACCCCTTAACCTTCTCTTCTCCAGGCTAAACATACCCAGCTCCCTAAGCCGTTCCTCATAAGGCATTGTTTCCAGGCCTTTGACAATTTTGGTTGCCATCCTCTGGACACGTTCGAGCTTGTCAGTATCCTTCTTGAACTGTGGTGCCCAGAACTGGACACAGTATTCCAGGTAAGGTCTGACCAGAGCAGAATATAGTGGTACTATTACCTCCCTTGATCTAGACGCTATACTCCTATTGATGCAGCCCAGAATTGCATTGGCTTTTTTAGCTGCTGCATGACACTGTTGACTCATGTCAAGTTTGTGGTCTACCAAGAATCCTAGATCCTTTTCACATGTACTGCTCTCAAGCCAGGTGTCACCCATCCTGTATTTGTGCCTTTCATTTTTTTTTTTTTGCCCAAGTGTAGTACTTTGCATTTCTCCCTGTTAAAATTCATCTTGTTTGCTCTGGCCCAGTTCTCTAATCTGTTAAGGTCATTTTGAAGTGTGATCCTGTCCTCTGGGGTATTAGCCACCCCTCCCAATTTGGTGTCATCTGCAAACTTGATCAGGATGCTCTTGTTGTCTGGGCAATCTGCTGCCTTGTATCTAATAGATATGGGTTGTACCCAACAGCACCCAAGCAGAAGGCAGCTTGCCCAAATGGATCTTTCCCATGACCTCTTTATCCCTGCATCTGCAGAACTGAATCTCCGGAGAGACAGGAGGATGAATCTACCGAACACTGTGAATTGTGTCTGCAGTGGGAGAGGGGACTTCCCCAAAAGCGGACGTAGGAGTCATGCGCCACTACAGCCCCATAAGACATAGCCCACAATGTTTGGTAAGGCACCCATGGCTTTCTGGAGAGGCTTTTATTTGAGGGGGGGCAGTTGTGGTACTGGAGGCTGCAGAGGGTAGGAGGGTAAGACAAACATCTGTTGTGCAGGCCTGTCTTCCACTTTTGCAATGTTGGAAACAACCCACACACATGATATGGGAATAAGAGCACTGAAATTATTTCAGGTAATCCTTGGTGGAGAGAGAGAAAACTCCGTTCTTTAAGAAGGGAGAATTTATGGGGACGTACGCAGTCATAGTGTTCTCGAAGCTACTAACATGAGTTTGGCCAAACTGCGAGAGGCAGTGAAGGATAGGCGTGCCTGGCGTGCTCTGGTCCATGGGGTCACGAAGAGTCAGACACGACCGAACGACTGAACAACAACAACAAAAATGCAGTCATAAGTTTATTTCTTGGGCTCCATGATCACTGCAGATGGTGACAGCAGTCATGAAATTAAAAGACGACTGCTTCTTGGGAGAAAAGCAATGACAAACCTAGACAGCATCTTGAAAAGCAGAGACATCACCTTGCCAACAAAGATCCAGATAGTTAAAGCTGTGGTTTTCCCAGTAGTGATGTATGGAAATGAGAGCTGGACCATAAAAAAGGTTGATCGCTGAAGAATTGATGCTTTTGAATTGTGGTGCTGGAGGAGACTCTTGAGAGTCCCATGGACTGCAAGAAGATCAAACTTATCCATCCTTAAAGAAATCAGCCCTGAGTGCTCACTGGAAGGGCAGATCCTGAAGTTGAGGCTCCAGTACTTTGGCCACCTCATGAGAAGAGAAGACTCCCTGGAAAAGACCCTGATGTTGGGAAAGATTGAGGGCACAAGGAGAAGGGGACGACAGAGGATGAGATGGTTGGACAGTGTTCTCAAAGTTACTAACATGAGGAGTCTGACCAAACTGTGGGAAGCAGAGGAAGACAGGAGTGCCTGACGTGTTCTGGTCCATGGGGGTCACGAAGAGTCGGACACGAATAAACAATTAAACATCAACAACAATGCAGTCATACCAAGGACTACTGTCATCCTGTAGGCTGCCTATGGTGGCTGTAAGTAAATAGGCAAAATATGCAATTTTAACAAAATAGAAAATTCTTTCCAGTAGCACCTTAGAGACCAACTGAGTTTGTTCTTGGTATGAGCTTTTGTGTGCATGCACACTTCTTCAGATGCAATTTTAAATTAATTATAAATATAATATGATAGGTATTTGTTTGTGTTTGTTTTAAAAAGTGATGTAGAGACGGTTCCTTGGCGTAAGTAGTTTGAGAAATACAGCCATGGGCAAACCACAAACAGGCATGCATTGTCCATTGTTCAACCCATTGTCCAATACCCATTTCAGCAAAGGATATGCACTGGAGCTTCAAGGTAGATGGAGTCTCCATCCTCTTTTGCTTCTCAGCTGGTTCCTGATTTAGACAGGTGCTTGCAGAAGGCCCTCTCTCCTGAGCAGACACACATACAGCTAGCCAGGCTTTTTGATGTTAGCCTTGAAGCACCTGCCTGTGGTGCTATCACCGCTGCTTCTGTGGCCCTGAGGGTGATGAGGAGAGTTGGAGAGCTGGGCAGGAACCCAGGCGACTAGCAACCAGTGTGTAGACCTTAAGGTTGGGTCACTGGCAGAGTTGGGGTTTGTTTGGGGAATCCTGTTCCTCTTGCTCCTCTGAGGATACTCTCACCTTCAACGTCTGGGCAGGGCTCAACTGTGACACCCGTTTTCAGATATATGTTGTTGCTAGGGGTGCTTAAGAAATCAATTAATTTCAAGCTCTGATACAAACTAACCTTATCAGTTAGAGAAATTGTGTAGATGGAGCTTAATTACCAGCAGCTTTCACATTTCCTGATTATTCTAACAAGTGTTCTGAGCTGGGAAATATATCAAAAACATTTAAAATGCAGATTTTGAAAGAAAGCATACAGAAACTTGTATGTTGAGAGAAAATACATTTAAAATGTTTACTTAAATATGATTTTTTGTACAGATTTTTATTCTTTTTTAAAACAAACAAACACTAATTAATGGAGTAGACACAGTGAACAAAGTGACAGTTTGGAAACAGAGTGATTTCTCCATCCCTAAATATGCTTGTTTGCTATTCAGACTATTGCACAAGTCTATTCTTAGGTATTTTCAGAGACAACATATACAGTACTGGCATTTATAAATATAGACCATGGGAAAATAGGAATTAGGGTTATGAGATTTATTTGAAAAATCATAAATATTGGCTAATTAAAACTTCCTCACATTGTAATTTAAGTCCCCTGTTCCATTTTTTAAAAGTGGACAAATTGCATTATTTTGTAATGGAATGTCTTTCGGTAATCGCCCTCTGAAGCAATGAAAATAACTGCTAATTCCCACAATTGGATCCATTTATTGAAATCTCTGCTGCAACTCTATTGACTTCAGTAGAGCTGCGCTGAGGATAAATAAGCTCATTGCAGCAGCAGCACATTTGCTTGTAACAGACATGGAAAATTCTTTAGCTGCTGTTAAGGCTGCTGTTTGGAATGTTAAATCTGAATCTCCACATTCTTTGGTGGAAGGTGGTATGCTGTAGAAGCAAAGAGATCGAGGGCGTTTCTTGACGGTCTCTATTTTCAGGTGGGATTCATCCACATATTAGCAAATTCAGGTTGTGCAATTAAAATTGGTTTGGATCTCCTGAGCAGAAAGCATGCTTCCAACCTGATTTTTTGCCATAATGAAAGTGAAGGGGAAATGTATTGGAAAATGTGGGGTAACATTTGCTTCGTGCAATGCCACCTTACTTACCTGCAAACAAACTGAAATGAATGCTTGATAAATAGCCAACCTAACTGAAACTATATGTAACCTCTTTGCAAACAAATCAGGATGAATGCTCAATAAAAGGATTTATATTGTACACACAGGTCCAGCTTACCTATCTTTGGAAATTGTTTGTTAGGTGAGCGTTCACATAACGAGCTGATAATTCCCATTGATTCCTATGGAAACAAGTAGAAGTATTCTTGCTTCACCTCAGATCATATAAATCTTTCACCTTTTACCTATGGAAACATTTCTGATCCGTTATTTGTCCAATCTCCCCCCCCCCCCCGGCATGGTTTCTTCCTGAAATGGCTGCAGTCAAGCAACAAAAGAGAGATAAAGGGGGAAAAGATTTGTCCTATCTCTCATTCTCCCTCGTTTGTCCAATCTCCTCTCCTACTCCCTGATTTGTCTGATCTCTCTCTCTCTCTCTCTCTCTCTCTCTCTCTCTCTCTCTCTCTCTCTCTCTCTCTCTCTCTCTGACCCCCCACCTAATGACATGGTTTCTGCCCCCAAAATAGCTGCCACTGATTAGCAAAGCACAAACAAGTAAGATATCTGAATCTGCAGTGTGTATAGCAAAGTTTGGGTACTAATTCCTTGTGCTTGGATGTACTGGACAGAGTGTTGGACTTGGACTGGGGAAAGCACTTGAAATACCCATTCATCTGTAAAGCTCACCAGGAAACCTTATATCAGTCACTGTCTCTCATTCTAGCCTACTTAACCTAACCTACACAGGGAAGTAAACTGCATAATGGCACTCTACACACCCGGAACCCTGCACAGAAACCTGCTTCCACACAAAGCGCTGTCACAGCTAGAGCTGACTGAGATACAAATCAGGATGTCCCACAGTTCAAATTGCACCTACATTTAAACCTACTAAGTGGCCTGACTATTAGCCTTAGTTTCCCCTTCTGCAATATGCAACAATGTTAGAGGGTTATTATAAAGTTACAACTATATAATGCGTTGAGATAAATAGTATTAGGATGAGTTGGTTTGCTTTGCACCTAGGGCTTGCCGATCAGAAGGTCGGCAGTTCGAATCCCCACGACGGGGTGAGCTCCCGCTTCTCGGTCCCTGCTCCTGCCAACCTAGCAGTTTGAAAGCACATCAAAGTGCAAGTAGATAAATAGGTACTGCTCTGGCGGGAAGGTAAACAGCATTTCCGTGCGCTGGTCTGGTTTGCCAAAAGTGGCTTAGTCATGCTGGCCACATTACCCGGAAGCTGTCTGCGGACAAACGCCAGCTCCCTCGGCCAGTAACACAAGATGAGCGCCGCAACCCCAGAGTCGTCCGCAACTGGACCTAATGGTCAGGGGTCCCCTTACCCTTTACCTTTAAAGAAATATATAATTCCGTTACTCAGAGGTAGAGACTGCATAACAACAGTGTCTAATGCAGAAGCAAGAAAAGAAAGAGAACAGGCTGGTTTATGGGCAATATATGTATTCAGTCTGTTGTTTGTTTGTCTACTTATAACTCGATTACTCTTCCTGGGAAGAAGAAACTGGGTATATTACAGTATAGTCCAGCCCTTGGAGCTTCATTCCTCCCACTTTTTAATTTATAAAGTTGCAAACAAACCCAAACTCAACCCAATACTCTTGGAAGAAATGCCGCTTGTCAGCTGAAATTATTTGTGCCTTCACAGTACAAGCTCTTGTGCTTGTGTTTACTTGAAAAAATATTACTGTATAAAATCAAACTATCAGGCAATTAAAGTTTACAAATGAGAGGTAAGTGTATTACTGATATGACATTGTAATTTAGTGAGATATTGTCTGGTAACATTGCAGTGGCCCACAGCCAGAGAAGCGCTGTGCAGATGGTTGGTGCACCTGCAAGTGATTGGGGAGGTGCTGTCTTCTGTTTTTCAGAGCACTATATTTAGATATCATAAGGGTGTCTTTCCTGAATGTTTTCTGAATGTTAATGTGATGCCCAGAAATTGTGACTTGCAGCAATAACTTCTTTTCTTGAGCTTATTCCTCCATAGAAATGCAAAAACTGTTATTTAAAAATCTGTGACTTTATTCTTAATTGAATAAAAAAGGCAGGAGACCTTTAAAAGTTCTGAAAGAGTAACTCTTTATCAACTTGGCTTTAAATCAGATAACCACGTTCTTCCAATGTTTGCCTTTCATATTATTTTTTATGTTAATGGTGCAGCAGAATCTGACACAAATTTGGACAAACCTGTAAGGAAATTCATTTTTGGATAAGTGTTTGTGTGTGTGTAAATAGTCCCCCTCCCCCCCGAAACAAGTGAATCTGGCTGCTCTGAATTTGCACACAGTGAAATCTCAAGTGAATTTAGCAGCCCCTCTTCAGTTGGAACATTTGGTGAATTTCTCAGGAATCCAAATTGTGCTTGAGAACACTCAGGCCTGCACAATAATCAAATCAAGCATAGTCCTGAGGGCCAACACTCAGGCATCATGGCCTCTTGAAGATTCACTAAGCATTCAGACACAATAAAGCTGCTACTTGCCCAGGAAAACCAAAACTGCAGGCAGAGTTGAAAAATTGTGGATAGGTCACAAAATGTGACCTGCATCCTATGCATGGCACAGTAGGTCCCAAGTCTACAAATTTCTTAAGGGGGGGGCATTTGATGTTGTTGTTCAGTCGTTCAGTTGTGTCCGACTCTTCGCGACCCCATGGACCAGAGCACGCCAGGCACATCTGTCTTTCACTGCCTCCCACAGTTTGGTCAGATTCATGTTGGTGGCTTCGAGAACACCGTCCAACCATCTCGTCTTCTGTTGTCCCCTTCTCCTTGTGCCCTCCATATTTCCCAACATCAGGGTCTTTTCCAGGGAGTCTTCTCTTCTCATGAGGTGGCCAAAGTATTGGAGCCTCAGCTTCAGGATCAGTCCTTCCAGTGAGCACTCAGGGCTGATTTCCTTCAGAATGGATAGGTTTGATCTGTCCATGGGACTCTCAAGAGTCTCCTCCAGCACCATAATTCAAAAGCATCAATTCTTTGGCAATCAGCCTTCTTTATGGTCCATCACTACTGGGAAAATCATGGCTTTAACTATACAGACCTGTGTCGGCAAGGTGATTCTCTGCTTTTTAAGATGTTGTGAGGGGACCATAGTACATGTTAAATTTCTTTTTATTTTATTTCAAAGCCCCCTGAGAACATAGCATGGTTAACTGCCTGCTGGGTTAACAGCGTTCTTTGAAGTTGAGTTGGATGTCATTCATACATTCATACACCTCACTCCCAGTCACTCGGCAGTTTCCTGTAGATATACGAAAGCACAGAGGATAAAGCAATGTTGTGGGTCCCCAAAGTATAAATGCCAAGAAGTCAAGCAGAAATCTCCTAGCACCAACTTCTGGAATTGGCCATTCCTCTGTGAGCAGCAGAGCCACTGCAAAGCACACAACTTGAACTCTCCAGAAGGATAATGTGGGCTATAGTATCGAACGCTTTGGAGAAATCAACTGGGATCCACTCCCCTCAGCCTCTCTCCCAGCAAAGGTCACCCCACAGGGCAGCCAAGGCAATTTCTGTTCCCAAACCAGGCCTGAAATGCAATTGAAATGGATTTTAAAAAAAATCAGTTTCATTCCAGGGTGCTTGGAGATTAGCAGCAGCCACATGCTTGAGCACCGTCCACAGAAAGGGAATGTTAGCCTTTCACTTTTATCTTTTACTCACTTCGCATTTTTAGCAGAATGGAGATGATTAAGTCATTTATGTTACTCTACAATTCACTCGATACCAATTAGAGAATAGTAAATTTTAACCTTACTATCAAATGCTCATGTCAAAAATTATTACAGGAGAAGCTGATGAAGTTTAAAAAATAAAGATGCAAAGTATGCTTTTAAAAGATATTTTCCTTAAAAAAGGAAAAGGAAAAATATGGGGGTTTTCAGACAGAGATAGTAACACAGTTCAGATATTCAAATCATTGTATCCAATTTCTACACTGTAAACACAATTCATGATACAAATTTAGTGCTAACTGACATTCTCTTTTCTCATGTTAAGATCAATGTAAATAAGAGCCATTATACAAGTATTTCTGTGACTTTAAATATTTTATTTGTTTACTTATTTACTGCATTTGTATACTGCCTTTTTACCTAAGCAATCAAATATAAATGCAGCGAACAATCAAAACACTAAAACCAAAATAAATCCAAAAGGAAACAGTCTAGCAAAAAAAAAAACCTGCAGAAACATATCAGCATGAAACACACCAGCCAAAATCATACCCTCCGACATTTATCTGATGAAAATAAGTTCTATTCTACATCAAGAGCTTCTCCCGTGTTTGATCTCCCTCACACATGGACACCATATACCCGTCAACATCTGTCACCTTGAGCCAACTACAACCTCTCCTCTTCGCCTACCTCACAAGATTGTCGTGCGTGATCTATTCCCTCACACATTCTTTTCCTTGACAACACCTTCCACAGAAAAATGGAATGAAATAAAATTGTAGATGTAAGCTGCCTTGAGTCCCTGTCAAGGAAAATGGTGCGATATAACAGTAAACAACAAAAACTGTGAAAATGATCAGAAACATACCAGAGAGTAAATCCTATTGAACTCAGTGGGACTTAGTTCTGTGTAAAAATGCTTAGGATTATGGTGAAAGGCTGCCCAGTCTTTACCAGTTACCTGGGAGTAAGCCCCACTGAATACAGTGGGACTTACTTCTGAGTAGACAGTGTAAGGCCCCATTTACAATAAAGGAATCAACACTCCAAGTGTTTCCTAAAAACTGCTGGCTGCTGAAGCATTGCAATTAAAGAATTTAAAGTAGATTGGTGACATTTTCCTTCAAAATTATAGGCAGGGCTTCGAATGCCAGTTTCATCTTTTCCTTCATTTGGTGCAGGTATTTTCTTTTCATGACAAACAGAACTCTATTTTTGCACCTACATGGAAACACGCCACTTTTAATTCTTTTCCTTGATGTCGAGGGGAGCAAAAATGAAAACAGGGGCATTCCGGGATCAAATCAGAAACCAGGACAGCATCTGTAATTCCGGGACTGTCCCTGGAAAATGGGGACACTTGGAGAGTATGTAAAATGATATAAACTATTAAAACCAACATGAAAACAAGCATAGGAGAGATTTGGAGCAAACAAAAAACTCTGAATAACCTGATGGATTGCCATTAAAAATTCTGGAAGAATAAGCTATTTGCTTGGCCCCTAAAAGGTCGAAATGTGGGCAGCAGATAACCCAGGATTTCCATAAAAGGCACATCACCACAGAAAAGGCCCCATTCCTTAGTTTCACCTTGTTCAGCAGGGGAACCTGGAGAATGACCAATTTCTACCGGTCCACAATAGAAAGTGTCCTTTCATACTGTATTACGGTGTGGTACGCTGGTTTGACAGCCACGGACAGGAAGTCCCTACAGAGGGTGGTGAATACAACACATGATATCATGGGCTGTCCCCAGAGTTCACTTGATGACATCGCAGGAGACCTCTGCCTTGGAAGAGAGAGAAAAATTCTCAGGGATGACTCATACCCCGGCCAGCACTTCTTTAATCTCCTACCTTCGGGCAGGAGATATAGAACTATAGTTAGCTGCACCAACAGGTTAATGAACAGTTACAGGTGGGTAGCCGTGTTGGTCTGCCATAGTCGAAACAAAATAGAAAATTCTTTCCAGTAGCACCTTAGAGACTAACTGAGTTTGTTCTTGGTATGAGCTTTCGTGTGCATGCATGAAATGTGTATCTGAAGAAGTGTGCATGCACACGAAAGCTCATACCAAGAACAAACTCAGTTGGTCTCTAAGGTGCTACTGGAAAGAATTTTCTAGGTTAAAGAACAGTTTTTATCCGTGGGCTGCTGGGCTGCTGAATGGAGTGGTGCAGTTGACTTCCGACAAACACACAGAGTGCGAACAAGACTGAGTGTATGTGTGTAGGGAGGGGGGCTCGTTTAATTTCACTGCACACAGGTGGTGTAGTGACAATAAAGGTTTATTATTATTATTATTATTATTATTATTATTATTATTATTATGTCAAGTACAGAGAAGAGGGAAATTCTTCAGGTAACCCGACCTGAAGCTTATTATGGCTTCTCAAGTTAGAACCAGCCGAATTGGTCCCAACAAATTACTGGTAGCCAGTGCAGACGACAGAGCAGTTGGCATAGCATGGGGAGCAGGGGGGGCCGTGGCCCCGCGTGCAAAATTCTGAGGGGGTGCAACAAGGTGCCCTGGCAAAGGTGGCAGAGCAGCCCATTGGGTGGCTGCTACTGCCTCTGCCCAGGCACATTCTGGGGAGGGGCTTCGCCGGCTCCCCATCCTTGCCTGCCGTCAGGGGTCTCTAGGCCCCGGAGCCCAGAGCTCGGTGTGGCCCTTCTGCTGCATCCCCAGCAAAGGCTGGCAACTGCATAGGCTCCACTGTTATTTACTTGTTTTTGGCTGCAAGAGAACAGGAACAGGTTTTCTGGATAGTAACTCCCAGGCTTCACCCCTTTCTCTCCCTAAAGTGGAGCACTCAGTTACAGAACCCAGACACACATGAAGAGCTAACTGTTTTTAGAATCAGTTAATGTTTATTCTGGAATGGCTAAACAAGTCACAGCACTTGTACTGAACTGTGTGAAGGCGTATATCAGTTTCAATTGACTTAGTCTGAATTTTAAAGATTCAATTTATTGCCCTCTTTTTGGAAATATTCTGCTGCTAAAGAAAGCACAATGATCTTTTAGTTCTCTATACCTTCCTTGGTGTATAAAAAATAAAAGGCATTTGGGTATAGCAAAGACAGCCAAGATAACAAAAATCAATTCTAAATGTATTGATTTGTAGCTGAAATACAAGTACAAAAATGAATGAGTTTCTCAAGGATTTATGTTCTGAAGAGAGGGAGATCAAAGATGGCCAGTATTCTTCATTGATCTTTTGGTGCTCACAATCACACCTAAAGGAATCTAAGGGGTCATTCTGAACAAAAGCTGTCAATGTTTCCATAACTGTTTGCTGTACCATGATACACAATTTCACATAGCTGGATTTCACCTTTATACATAGTGACACTTGTATGTCCAAGTGAGCTTTCAAAGTGAGCTTTCAATAAGCCTGTCTTCTGATGTGTGCATGGAGCTCATATACTATCACACTCAGAACTGAAGTTTTATTCTTCTAATTTAGGCCAATGGTAGCAAACCTGTCCCAGGGTGGGGAACATGAGGCCCATGGACCAACGATGCTCCCCTGGCTTCTCAATCTGGCCCTCAGGACTGGCCACAGGCCCGCTCCTTTCCTGACCTGCTCTGCTCCCTTCTCAGGTATTTTTTCCTGATTGGAAAATGCCCTTAATACTGTGTGTGTGTGTGTGTGTGTGTGTGTGTGTAGGAAACACTTGGTTTTTGCATGACTGAATGTAGTTTGCTGTACAAAGGTTCTAGTGCCCACTCATGAGGAAAAGACTGGGAGTTTCCATTAAGCAGGGTGGCAGAAGAGAACCAAGCTAGGGTTGCCATATGTCCTCTTTTCCCCAGACAGGTCCTCTTTAGGGGGGGGGGATTTCATTCCGGGCAGATTTTTTTTTCTCTTAACAAAAATTTATTGGTTTTCCACATCAAAACAAATACAAATACAACAAAGACATAGCAAATACAACAAATAAAAAAACAAAAATGAAAGAAAATACATACCTACACACAGGAACACCAACACTCCATCAATTTAGTTATAATCTTATTTCCAATCTAATTAAGGGGACTTCCCCCGTTCTCTCCTCTGCTTTCAATTCTAATTTACTTTAGTAACTTTTCTATCAATTTTAACAAATCATTCACCTAAATTCATAATCTTCATCTCTAATTCTTATGTCATTTAACATCTAAATATCAAAATACAACTTCTTAATACAAATCTTATCTTCTTATAACCTTATCTAACTCTTATTCCACTAAGGTTGTTGCTAGTGTTTCTAATTCATACCTTATAAAAAATTAAACTAATATCCTTCATAAAAACAATCCAAGTATCTCTTCTCTATTCCAAATCAGTTTTTCACTCTCTGACTTCGGGGTACCGTGATAAGCCTTCCCATTTAAACATCAAAAATTTTCACCCTACCCCTCTTCTTACCATTTTTTCTCCCCACCTCGCAATCACCCACCGAATTTCCCCCAGGCAGATTTTTTTGAATTTGCAAAAAATGTCCAGGTTTTTGCAAACAGTACCAGGAAGTGTGCAAATGCCACTCTTTCCTATCTCTATGGACGTGCCCACTCCCTGTACAAAGACTTGCTTTGCAAGCAGAGCCAGCAAATGTGCATGCGAGGATCACTCTTTACCTTTTCCTGTCTCTGTGGTGTGCCCACATGGTGGATAATGGAATTGGGCAGATTGATGGCTGCTACCTGGACCTCTCCAAGTGGTTGGCCATGCCGGTGCCCAGTAAGCTGCCCAGCAGGCAGGAAAGACTCCTTGAGGGGGTCTCAGCTGGCACCTCCCTTACGGGTCTCTCGTTCTCGCTCTCTCCCTCTTCCCCACATTAGGGTCTCCCATATACTCTGCGTGCCTCAGTGCCAGGATTCCCAACGCACCCTAGTGCATTATCCATTGACTGCAATTAAGCTGACTCTGCTTAGCTGTGGTCTAAACCACAGAGCCTAAGGCTTGCCGATCAGAAGGTCGGCGGTTCGAATCCCCACGACGGGATGAGCTCCCGTTGCTCGGTCCCTGCTCCTGCCCACCTAGCAGTTCAAAAGCACATAAAAGTGCAAGTAGATAAATAGGTACCGCTCCGGCGGGAAGGTAAACGGCGTTTCCGTGCGCTGATCTGGTTCACCAGAAGCGGCTTAGTCATGCTGACCACATGAACCGGAAGCTGTACGCTGGCTTCCTCGGCTAATAAAGCGAGATGAGCACTGCAGCCCCAGAGTCGTCCGCAACTGGACCTAACAGTCAGGGCTCCCTTTACCTTTACCTTTACTTAGCAATATTGGAAAGATCTAAGAAAAGAAAAAGAAAGCTTGCTAGTAAAGAGGGGTGGAGAAAAAGAGTGGCGGAAATGACTGAAGCACTTGGCACCCCATTTCCTCCCTAAAAGCTTTGCCCCTTTCCTTTGATCACCCTACGGCTTGGATCTCCACATTGTATTTCTTTTGGCCATTACGCCTTTAGAAGACATCTGAAAGCAGCCTTGTATGGGGAAGTTTTCAAATGTGTAATGTTTTATTGTGTTTTTATTTATGTTGGAAATCTCCCAGAGTGGCTGGGGCAACCCAATCAGATGGGCAGGGTACAAATAATAAAATGATTAGGATGATGGTGATGGAATAGGATGCCTTTATTTCTATCAGAGAAATGTTGGAGGGTATGGTGTGTGTGTGCTCACAGTGCACACATACCATGGAAGGGAGGGGTCTCCGTTTCCTCTTTTTCCCTCTTCAAAATATGGCAACCCTACAAGAACATCCCTTGGTTCAGCAACATTGTGCATAGTGTTGGTTTGTTTCCAAATCAGGACACTTTCTAAGTCTGCCGGGTTATCTTGTATTTGAGGAGTTAATATAACCAAGCACATTCTGAAATGCATCTGTTTCTTGATAGGTTTGGCATCTTGGGATATTTAATACCAAAATAGATGAGAAGTTAATTTTCAGAAGTGCAGAGCTAGAAAAACAAGGTCTGTCCAAATTCTCTGTATTAATAATTAAACCAGGGATGTATATGTGAAGTGCTTTTTAAGTAATGAACATTAGTCATAAATATTTAACAGTTGTGCTTATGAAAAATGCCCTAAATTATAGCGAAATGTTAACAAGGAAGCCTTGTACTTGACAGAACAATGCAGTCCATGAATATTTCAAAGGAGTCTGTCTGACAGGTGGAAGTAAATGAGACACATGCTACTCTCTTCCTCTCTATTAGGCTAACACCACAACCCTTGGCTCCACACCTTTGTTCATTTACAGCAAAAAGCAGGCAGGCCTTTACAGACACAATCTAGAAACAACATCTTCCCCATCACTAGCATTTATAGTGAACAGATTGACTATGTAGAGAAATCGTTTGAAAGGATATCGGCTGAACTCACGGTCAATAACATTATCAAAGTAGTAAATAACACAGGAGGAGAGGCTTAATTTGGAAAGATATTCATGAGTGTAGGATTGAAGAAGATGTCCAGACTGTGCTGGCAATCAATAAGTCAAGCTTAGACAGTGAGCGACTTAGAGCTGTGCCAAAACCTATTCCCCAAATCCCCAGAAGTTTTCTTTCTCTGAAAAAGGTGCTCCTACTTTTCATTCTCAGAGCACTTTAGAGCTTTTTTAATTTCCATGGGTGTAGGTCTTACCTTAAAAAACAAACCATGCTAACTTTTCTGAAAATAAAATGACTTTCTTTCTTTCTTTCTTTCTTTCTTTCTTTCTTTCTTTCTTTCTTTCTTTCTTTCTTTCTTTCTTTCTTTCTTTCTTTCTTTCTTTCTAAGAAGTAGCAACTGTCAGGTGTACAGTAAGTAGCTTTCCAGCCTTCATGTGCTTTCAGAAACGGCCAGCTGAAGATTTCATGTGGTTTCCAGAAAGTATGGCCACACCACAAAATTTGTAGACTAAAGGAAACTAACCCTTTTTTTTAATCCACCTCAAAAGAAAGGGAACTACAGCAGCAGCAGCAAGAACAACACAAGAGCCATTAAAATTTAATTGACATTTCTTCTCCGGCTTTGGTAACTTTTGGAGGTAACTTCTTTTCTCATTGGCTGAGAATAGTCCCAATAAGAGGAAGCGTTATAACGACCAGCAACGCTAATCCAGCCAGCCAACATGGGCTTTATCAACTTCCTGTTTCTCTTCACAGCATAAAGAGCTGTTGAGCAACACAGAGCTCATGAGTTGTGTACTACTTAGAAGGCCTGTTATAGGTGGTAGACAGAAGTCAGTCGTGAAAAAGGAAGGAAATGTGTGTATGTGCATGCATCACAAGAGGCTCTCCTTACCCAGAAATTTAAATAGACTGTAGCACTACGCAAGTATTAATGCTCTTGCATTAATCAACACAGGAGCAAAGAGGACATCACACACACCTCCTTCTAGGCTCCCTCCTGATGCTTGCATGCACACACAAAGGTCTTTAGGGAGGGACCCTTCACAAATATACTTGCAAAGGGTTCCACAGGATTTGGAACAGGGTTCAAGATCCTTCACATGGATAACTATGCATACAAAGCTCTCTCCCCGGCAGACATTTGTGCTGTGAGCCAGTGTGGTGTAGTGGTTAAGAGCAGTAGACTGGTAATCTGGGGAACCGGGTTCGCGTCTCCGCTCCTCCACATGCAGCTGCTGGGTGACCTTGGGCTAGTCACACTTCTCTGAAGTCTCTCAGCCCCACTCACCTCACAGAGTGTTGGTTGTGGGGGAGGAAGGGAAAGGAGAATGTTAGCCGCTTTGAGACTCCTTCGGGTAGTGAAAAGCGGGATATCAAATCCAAACTCTTCTTCTTCTTCTGTACACAAATGCAGAGGAGGAGCATTTGATGCTCAGGTAGGACTACTCAGCATAAGCTGAGTCAATCCTTTGGCCTATTA
Organism: Lacerta agilis; assembly: GCF_009819535.1. Lineage (NCBI taxonomy): Eukaryota > Metazoa > Chordata > Lepidosauria > Squamata > Lacertidae > Lacerta > Lacerta agilis. The sequence goes on along the minus strand of NC_046315.1, from coordinate 96,667,324 downwards.
ATATTTCTAGTTGAAAGATGGCATACCCGCCAACATTTCTCCAATGAAAATAGGGATGACTTATTCAAATAATAATAATAATAAAACTAAATTTATTATTATTATTATTATTATTATTATTATTATTATTATTATTATTATTATACTATTTGTACCCCATCCATCCGACTGAGTTACTGGGTTATATGTTGGGTGGCTTCCAACATATAAAAAAACATAATAAAACATTAAACATTAAAAACACCCACCTCTCTCCCCCTTCTCTTCCTAACGTCTCAACAACAACACCCAAATTGTAAAAATGTTATATGGAAAAATACAAGAGAGACATTGCATTACCTTTGTAAATCAAGAAAGTCTTTAATAAAAATATTAAAGGTGGGGGGGAACGCTTCCCTATAAAGGACTGTCTTCAGATGACTGGGGGGGGGGGTGTCAGATAACTCCATACCCTCCAACATTTCTCTGGTGAAAATAGAGACATCCTAAGGAAAAGCAGGACATTCCGGGATCAAATCAGAAACCAGGATGCCTTCTTAAAATCCTGGACTGTCCCTGGGAGAGTCTGAGATTGTTTAACAATTATGGATTATGGATATTAGGGCCTGCACTGGATAAATAAGGTTGGCAATAATGATTTTGTCCTTTATGTTTCAGAACCCTGGACTGAATTTTGTAAAGCAAAGTTGATGGGTGACATTTGATAAGTCATTACCAACTTGTTCAAGATGGCCTAATATTGCAAACTACTAGATGGACTTTTACCTGAAGATGGTAGTTATTTATCTCCTTTTCTCATCAATCCTCTCTCCCCCACCCCCAATTATTCCTGGAAACATATCAGCTTTCTGCTGGTTGATAGCCATATTTCTAAAGTATACATATTGAATCATGATGTATATAGATTCACATATTCCATATACAGGTATATGTAATCACAAATGTTATAACTTTACATAGCTGTTAGCTCTCTGCAGCAGACTTTTGTTTTATATATTTAGTGTGTGTTGTCATTGAAAGCACATTGTGCATAGTTTAGTTTGCATTGCATGCATAATTAAAAAGCTAGATAATTCAATGCCGCAAGCAAATTGGTGACTCGTGTAACAAAATAATCAGACAAAATGTACTACTAGTAGTAGTTTCTCCCAATTTCTGTTACATTTCTAGAATGCATTAAACAAGCCACATTAAACAATGCCTGGTGTGCAGCAGTTCCAGGAACAAAACAGTATTTCATGGTAACATAGAAGCAATCATGATTATGATTCTGGCTTCTGTTTCCTAAATCATTGCACTACCCCATGTTTATTCTTTTAGAACTTGTCAATTCAATTTTTATTTCCTAATTAAACTCTTTTTTTCGTGGCAACTTTTTTTTTGTTTGAGATGTTTTGCGGGTATCTTTTTACAGCAAAGAAAGCTCCTACCACCGCTAATTGTATGGTGGGGTTTTGTCAAGATCATGGCCTGGGTCGGAAGAGTTAAGCCTTTCCTCCACGTGTGCTGCAGACCCACTAGGAATCACCCCCCCACACACACATACACATTTGCAATTTCAATTTTTAAAATTTAAAAAAATCTGTAGCAAGTTCCTACTCCTGTGGAACTACTGCTGTTTTCACGAGGATTTAATACACAACAAAGACTTTGAACCTGAAGTGAAGCAGTTGCATTTTTGATGGCTGTGACAAGCTGCCAGTGGGGCCTATTTTTAAAGTGTGAAAATTGACAAAAAAACCCTTCACACCCCCACCCCAAAAAACCCTTTCCTATAAATTAGAACAAAATTTCTTCCACCCAGCTCCAAAACAACCAATTGCACGCTGTATGTGGATATTTTTGTGAGGTTTTTTTTTTGTTTCTTCTTCTTTTTTACATTCATAAAGTTTTATAACCTTCATTGCCTTTAAGCAACTTGCATTTCTCTTTAAGGAAATGTATGACACTACCATAGGAATATTGAATAGTTAATATGTGATTCTGTGATCCTATGCATTCCATTATAGGACGCTATCTATATATTTAAAAATGTAAAAGGTGGATGTTTGTGACCTATCGCCTTTCTCCATAACCACTTGACCGATTCCGTTGAAATTTGGACACAACGTTCCATGGCCACATGGGAGCGTTTGTGCGTACTTACATTGTACAGATAGCACACCTTTCACCGGTAAAAACGTGATTTTATGCAAAACAATATAGCGCCCTCCAGTGGACGTCAAAACCGCAGACGTCATCTCATTTCACCACCCCGCCCCCTCTACCCTCAAGTATTATGATATTCTACAACTTCAAAACACCGCCTTCTCTTTCCTTTCTTTTCAATTTCACACACTAAGCCACAGCAACGCGTGGCCGGGTACAGCTAGTTATTAATAAAAATTAATATGTTTACTATCGTTTAGAGACTGTAAGCAATAAAAACAAAACAAAAATGCTTTCTAGCATCCCTTGCAGTCAGTCAGTCATTCCGTTCAACCATCTTCTATGTTGGCCAAAACTGCACCACACACACACAAGAGAGAGAGAGAAGTATCAGGAAACTTGCAGCAACCTTGAACTTTGCAGAAGTGCAAAAAACAGAAGAGGGCAACCAAAATGGTCAAAGGCCTGGAAACAATGCCTTATGAGGAACGGCTTAGGGAGCTGGGTATGTTTAGCCTGGAGAAGAGAAGGTTAAGGGGTGATATGATAGCCATGTTCAAATATATAAAAGGATGTCGGACTTCCGGCGGCAACGCCATTCCGGGTGGTCGTGGGCTGCTTCGGCTGCGAAGCGCCCAGTCCATCCCGGGGGTTAGGAGCCCCGCTACCGCAAAGCGGGGCTCCGGTTGGGGTGCGGGAAGAGCGTCCCGCACCCTGGGCTCCGCGGCAGTGCCCGCTGTGGCTCCGAACCCTTCCCTCACCCCCCCTGTAAAGGGGGAGTGGGGGTGAAGGGGCGACGGAGCTGGGCTACAGGGGACATGCCCCAACCGGGATGTAAATGCGGCGACAAATCCCGAAATGAGCGTTGAAGTTCTACCTGTGATGCATCGATATGAAGAACCCGGTGGTTGTGAGTACTTGATTGGACTAGTTATTATGCTTTTTAGACGACCCGGGGGAAGGAGAAAGGCAGCCTGCCTCCCTCCCTTCGGAGGAAAGAAGGTAACCAGTTTGAGTGACTGCTGCTTCAGAACTGGATACAAAGTATTTGAGTTTTGATAAGTGAGACTGTTACAATTTCCCTTTGGGGAGTAAATTTGTGAAAGATATCTCCGTTTGAAGTGTCGGTCTTTGCACTCTGGCTATAAGAAAGATGGCGACGAAAAGTTTAAACCGAGTTGAAAAACAACTTTCACAAAAGGAAGAACATAGAGACAGGAACTGTAATCTGACACTCACTCCCCCCCCCTCTTCCACTATGCTGAACTATGTCTTCGAACTTGTTTCGAACTTTGGATTAACGGATGAACAAAGACTCACCGAGCTGAGACTGGAACTTCTTTATCGGAGAGTGAAAGTCTTGTGTGGGGATTTGAAAAGAAACTTATTACCCACAGAGGAGGCTTTTAAATATTTTAACACGTTGGAAGGAATCCTGGGCAAGGAGCTGAGAGGGTTGCTTGAAGAATGGAGAGAAATGACAGGGCGACTCCGGAAAAAGAATTCGTTTTTTGGGGGTGGCAGCCCCAAGACGATGACAAAATTTGTTATATCCAGACCCCGAGGTGTGAGCTCGGGGGCAAGGGACAAAGAATTAAGATATCTACAAGAAGAAGAAGAAGAATGGTTTAAAGAAATGGAGCAGCCGAAAGAAGATGAGTTGGATACCCTGAAGCTCGCTGCAGGGAGTGTTCTGAACTGTGCCTGGATCTGTGGTTATTTGGGAAAAGACGGTAATTGGGAATCTGGCTCTGGTGTCTCCAGGAAAAAGACATTGGACAGAGGGGGAGTGGGGTGAAGTATTAAGTAAAATTTAGAATGGTTTGTTATGGTATTTTGAAATCGGAGGGTGAAGACCGTTAGTTTTATTTAGCTTTTTTGTCTTTAAATAAGAAAGGAGATATTTGAAGATTTATGTTACTAGCAGCAGGTTAAAGGATAGAGGAGTAAGAATCTGACAAGAATAATTCACGAAGATTTATGATGATGTATTATTACGATGATGTATTATTAGTAAAATTTTAAATATATAACTGTGTTTAACTTTCAGAAGAAGTGGTTAAAAAATAGATCAAGGATATAAAACCGAAGGTGAAAAGGCAGGGGAAGTCAATGGTCAAGATTTGGAAATAGAATTTTATTTTTTTTAGGAAAGATTTAAATAAGAAAACTTGGCAATGTTTGTTTCTGTTTTATGAGTGTATTTGTTTTGTATATGTTTAAATGTAGGTGTGGGTGTGGGAATATGTTGTTATAAGAAAAAAATGTCAATAAATTCTTATAAAAAAAACAAAAAACAAATATATAAAAGGATGTCATACAGAGGAGGGGGAAAGGTTGTTTTCTGCTGCTTCAGAGAAGTGGACATGGAGCAATGGATTCAAACTACAAGAAAGAAGATTCCACCTAAACATTAGGAAGAACTTCCTGACAGTGGGAGCTGTTCGGCAGTGGAATTTGCTGCCAAGGAGTGTGGTGGAGTCTCCTTCTTTGGAGGTCTTGAAGCGGAGGCTTGACAGCCATCTGTCAGGAATGCTTTGATGGTGTTTCCTGCTTGGCAGGGGGTTGGACTGGATGGCCCTTGGGGTCTCTTCCAACTCTATGATTCTATGATTCTACCTTGTGCTGTCTCTTATGCTGGGTAGGTCATTTCCTGGTTTGCAAGAGAAGTTATTTTAAAACAGTATAGAGCTGTTTTCTGAAGTGCCTATCCCCCTTTCATTAAAGCGCTCTGCAGCTGCATTGAACAGAGGGGAGGCGGCACTTGGTATAATGGTTTGCCACTATATTATATAATGTATTGGGAAACTGCCTGAAGAGCTATGAGCGTATGAAATATTAGTCATGGTCTTGGGGCATCCTGCCTGATAATAGAAAACAAAATGGTTCAAAAGTCCTTCTTTGCTGTGCTCTTCTTTGTAACAAACTTTTCCATTAGGTTTCGTGAGAAGTGATGCAATTTTTGGAAGTGTTAAGGCTTCACCGTTTTAAGTGCCCAGAGGCTGCAGCAGTGTGAATTTTAGTTCTTTAAAAGGAACTACGAAATGGAAACAAAGCTAGCCCTGTGATTAAAGAGAATACATTACAAAGGCAGGTGAGAGACACCACTTGGAACAGTTCAGATAAAAGATGCATGTAGAGGTTTCTAATAGAAACATAGGAAAGCATAGAGGGTATCAGAAATGTCAGCATGGGTTACATTTTGCCGTAGTAGGAGACAATGAACATGGATTTATATGATAGAAGTTAAAAGGGGGAGAACCGCCATGGACATATGAAAGTTTTTCTCATATAGAGAGCAATGAATTATTTAAGTGGCCCTGTTTTGTGCAGAATGGAACCTATGGTGAATTTGTTTTGTTAGAAAATCAAGTGCAATGTTTTCACAGGAACTCATTTTTAAACAGAATTTATTGTACCAGAACGGCTGGTATTTAACTCAGTTGACCCATAAATCCTCAATAACATATAGCTCGCCTACAAGAAAGAGCACTGTTTCTGGATGTCGTCAATTTCATTGTATTCCACTCAACTTCCCTGAGAAAAGTATCTCGTCTTCTGGAACCTATTGTGACTTCCATTGAAATTCCACATCCCACCTGAGGTGGAATACACAAATTTGATTTGAATTTCACTTTAGGTGAAATTGCTGTGGCAAACTCTAATATTGGTATGGAATTGCCACTTAATTTAAAGGTAAAGGTAAAGGTACCCCCTGACCATTAAGTCCAGTCATGAACAACTCTGGGGTTGTGGCGCTCATCTTGCTGTATAGGCCGAGGGAGCCGGCATTTGCCCTCAGACAGCTTCTGGGTCATGTGGCCAGCATGACTAAGCCACTTCTGGCGAACCAGAGCAGCACACGGAAACACCATTTACCTTCCCGTTGGAGCGGTACCTATTTATCTACTTGCACTTGGATGTGCTTTCCAACTGCTAGGTGGGCAGGAGCTAGGACCGAGCAACGGGAGCTCACCCCATCGCGGGGATTTGAACCGCTGAACTTCTGATCGGCAAGCCCTAGGCTCTGTGGTTTAGACCACATCGCCACCCATGTCCGCCACTTAATTTAGCCAAAGGTAAAATCTCAATGTGAATTTTGAGGTGGCTGGAGTAAAATACCCAAGGAATTCAACAGGATGCAGAACGTATTTCAATACAACTTCTCAGAAATATCCCTGCCCCTTTTAATAATAAATTGTCTGATGTGTCCTGGCATGAAGAAGGAGGTCACAAGCAAGGTCATTGGGGCTATTCTGCCTCTGTGCTTCCACTGCCTTCCATTCTTACGTGCAAAAACTCACGTTTTGGGGTTCTGCATATGTCCTTCCACTGAACGATAGAAGAGATATAATAAAATATGCAAAGCATAAAAATTACATATTGTAGAATTTGGCTTTGCTTTGGCACACTGTTAGGAAGTCTAACTCATTTTAAGTGAAAGATTGTTGTTGTTCAGTCGTTCAGTCGTGTCCGACTCTTCGTGACCCCATGGACCAGAGCACGCCAGGCACGCCTATCCTCCACTGCCTCTCGCAGTTTGGCCAAACTCATGCCAGTCGCTTCGAGAACACTGTCCAACCATCTCATCCTCTGTCGTCCCCTTCTCCTTGTGCCCTCCATCTTTCCCTGCATGCAGCTTCCCTTGCAGGGGAAGTGAAAGGGAAGTGAAAGATGCTTCCCTTCAATTTCCTCCCATTGTTTTTATCCATCCGTATAGATGTTTAACAAGTCTTATCCATCCCTATAGATGTTTACTATGCTGTCTCCCCTTAACCTTCTCTATTCCAAGCTAAACGTCTCCACCTCTTTCAACTTTTTCTGAAAGCACTTTGCTTCTCGACCCTTCACCATCCAGGTTGCTCTTCTCTGGACATCCTCCAGCTTGTCAATGTGCTTTGTCAATGTGCTGGCAAGAACTGAATCGAGTATTCTGAATACAGCCTGACCAGCCTGGCCTAGACTGAAACTAATACCCTAGTGCAGTGGTTCCCACTGTGTAATCTGCAGACCCTAGAGGATCTGCATAACCCCCCCCCGGGGGTCCATAGCACCAGTCACATAACAAAACCTACCATAAAGATATCAATTTCTTCAAAAGTAGGGGTTCCACGGCTTGGCTTTGAAAAAAACAGGGTCCACAGTAGCCTACTTAGCTAATTGAGAACCACTGCTCTCATGTGAATGTGTGTGGACTTGAAGGGATCGGGGGAAGCAGTCTGTGCAAACCCTGTCTCCAGTGTCCCAGCACGCAGGGTCTCCATGGCAGAAGGGCGTTTCTAAGCATGTTTGGGTGACCATGCTTAGAAGCCTAGGATCATACTTCTAAGCACGTTGAATTGGAAGTGGAGCTGCATGAAGGCGAATTTCTAGGACACAGCTTGAACGTGCACACCTGTTCCAATTCCACATGTGTTCAATTTAATGCACAAATAGGGCTTGTTATTTCATATGATCTGGACACTCTGCTTCTGCTTATAGATATATCCCAAATATGGGAAGGGTTGGTTGTGTGTGTTTCCTTCCTCTTCACCTAACTGTATTTCAAAGTAGCAAATGTCAACACAAACACACACAAACCAATTCTCAAGCTTCCTGCTTGGGTTTCCGTTGGGGCTTATATTTGCTTTGGTATAAATTGATGCTTCAGCTAATCTCCCTGTGTCTTATGCTCCCCCTTTCCCATCTCTGTATCTCAGAGACAGTTCAATACCTGCTGCTTTGCCAGTCAACAAGTGCTTCTTGCTACCATGCGCCATCGACTGCTATAGCCTTTGATACGGTTTCCTTCAACAGCAGAGCACATAATTGAAACCAGTTCCCTTGAAATCTGCTTAGATTTTCAGCAGGCCTGAGAAGAGAGCAGATTTGTAGCTGAATGCTTTCCAAGCAATCTGTTTAGTTCTGCATGTGCTTCAACTCAATTTCATGGCAATTTCATAAGGAGGTTGTATTTTAATCCAGTCTGCTGCAGAGCTCGAAGCTGTTCCCCCTTTTCTTTGACTAATAGTTTGAGCATTTTTATGCCACATTGGTTAGCAATATGAATTATTGTTCCAGCACATTTTCAATTTGTCTCTAGTTTAAATTATCCTCCAATAGCTCCCCAATTATTTTTTTCCCCATTCTGAGTATACAAGTCAGTTTTGTATATAGCTTTCTGCATTTCATTGATGTGTTTTGTTTTTCTATCTTGTCGGCTTTTATTGCCAAGAGCTAATATATCAAATGCATTCACTTAGTGAAATGAAAGATACTTAAACATACTAGTAGCAGAGCAATCTTTGGCTCTGAGCCACCCAGGTAAGGAAAATATTTCTTGATGAAAACCAAATGTTGCCAGATATAAGCAGGAGGCCTCAGAAGCACTAGGGCATTCTAATGCAGGCAGCAGTTCTACAAACGCTTATCTGGGAATAAGCTCTGTTCCAAGTAGCCAGGCATTGGATTACAATGACAGTATCTCTCTCTTAGATTTTTATTTGTGGCTGGCAATAAATAGACAGGCACCAGATGGGCATCAGCCATATCGTTGTTTTACAGGCAGGTTCTACAGTATATCAACAGGACATGTGGAAAAGCAAAGGGAGATGTTCTTCCCTGAACATGGACATGCTATCTGCTCAAGCCTGAACATTCTTTCCTGGTGAGAGTCCATGACAGTCTGCTTTGGGGCAAGTCAGGTTTCCATTTTCAGCAGTTGCCCTAAATCTGTTGCAAGGTCTTCCCAGTGTCCCATGCATCCGATTACAGGCATAACTAGCTTCATCTCCTGTGTGCTTCTATCTCCCCTGATTTCTATGCGCTCCTCCTTCCAAAGTCATGATGGTAATGAATAACATATATGTATATACACCTACACTAGGTGCTTTCTCGAGGCTATATATATGTGTGTGTGTGTGTGTGTGTGTGTGTGTGTGTGTATGTATATGTATATGTATATGTATATATATGTGCCTGTCCTTGGCCAATCTGGACGGCATGTTCTGGCCCCCAACTGGTTAACAGGCAAATGTCTGGGGTAATCCTGAGGCCTGGGTTGACCAGGTGGCTCATGCAACTCATCAGGGATGACTGAACCCGAGTCACCTATAGCAAGGCCTTCTATTGTTGTTGTTGTTCAGTCGTTCAATTGTGTACGACTCTTCGTGACCCCATGGACCAGAGCACGCCAGGCATGCCTATCCTTCACTGCCTCTCGCAGTTTGGCCAAACTCATGCTAGTAGCTTCGAGAACACTGTCCAACCATCTCATCCTCTGTCGTCCCCTTCTCCTTGTGCCCTCCATCTTTCCCAACATCAGGGTCTTTTCTAGGGAGTCTTCTCTTCTCATGAGGTGGCCAAAGTACTGGAGCCTCAACTTCAGGATCTGTCCTTCCAGTGAGCACTCAGGGCTGATTTCTTTAAGGATGGATAAGTTTTTGCAGTCCATGGGACTCTCAAGAGTCTCCTCCAGCACCATAATTCAAAAGCATCAATTCTTCGGCGATCAGTCTTCTTTATGGTCCAGCTCTCACTTCCATACATTACTACTGGGAAAACCATAGCTTTAACTATACGGACCTTTGTCGGCAAGGTGATGTATTTGCTTTTTAAGATGCTGTCTAGGTTTGTCATTGCTTTTCTCCCAAGAAGCAGGCGTCTTCTAATTTCGTGACTGCTGTCACCATCTGCAGTGATCATGGAACCCAAGAAAGTGAAATCTCTCACTGCCTCCATTTCTTCCCCTTCTATTTGCCAGGAGGTGATGGGACCAGGAGGTGATGGGACCAGCAAGGCCTTCTATAGGCCTCACCAAATCAACCTCCCTGAGTTTAGCGAGACTCCAAAATCCCAGGTCTTGTGGGATTTTGCCCTTTTGATTCTTGCATTGACTGGAAGATCTCAACCATCCGAAGATGAACCTCACCCAAGCTGCAAGCAGAATGCCACCGCACAATGCAGCAATCAGCAGCGCCTCTTTCCCCTGCCCTGCCAACCCATCCCCTCCCCACAGATTAGTTTACAATGTGCGAGAGAGGCCTCCAGTGACTCTTTATCAACTGTGTATCCTAAACAGCAAAACTTGTAATTAATCTATGATTGGGAACCAGAGATTTATAACAATGGGGTTATTAAGTACTAGAGAAAGAACAGAAAACATTGTCCCATTAGGGAGTTTCTGGAATGAAATTAAAATATTCTGCACAATCTCTATATGGCAATTTGAAGACCCATTTATTTAAGTTGAAGAGTTAAGTGCATGCTTAGATATCTCCTACTAAAATTAAGAATTTGCAGCTGAACCAATTCTTGTTTACTCAGAAGTAAGCTCCACTTGAGTTCATTGGACTTACACCTAAGTATGTATAGTCCTTGAAATGCTTAGCTTTTGCAGGATAATGCTACACTTTAATAGTAGTATCTATATATAATAATTTCATTTACTACTAGCTGACCCAGCCATACATTCCTGTGGATTTTTTTTTCTCTTTTTAAAATTCTCCTGACCCCAAGAGTATTCTGGAAGCTCCTGTTTTCATTTTCCCCTGTCCCTTTAGAGCAGGGGTCAGCAACCTTTTCCAGCCGTGGGCCGGTCCACTTTCCCTCAGACCATGTGGTAGGCCAGACTATTTTTTTTTTGGGGGGGGGGGGGGTAATGAACTAATTCCTATGCCCCATAAATAACCCAGAGATGCATTTTACATAAAAGAACACATTCTACTCATGTAAAAACACCAGGCATGCGAAGCTGCAACGGCCATTTTAGGTGAGGGCAATGGCGACCTTAAAGAGCATTCTCCCCCACCCCAGTCCCAAACTTACCCAGTCCCAAAATCACGCACCCCAGCGACACAATCCTCTCAGAGCTGGTCTTACTCAGTGCGACCTCTCAGGCATGCCTCCTGCTCCGTGTTCTTTTTTTCTCGGAGCATGCGAAGCTGCGGCGGCCATTTTAGGTGAGGGCACGGTATTGTTGCTCTGGCCAGGTCTGATGATGTCGACGGGCCATCTGCCTTTCTATTGGATGCTGTTGGAGTCTTCATTCCTTTTGCTGGTGAGGTATAATAGGTGCGCCAATTTTTTTTTGCCTTTATTCTATATTTTAGGCTTGACAGGTGTGGTTTTTAAAAAAAAATTTATTATGCCAGATCCTTCCTCGATGGTCATGTTATGCTTTGTACTAATTTGATGCGCTTTGGTCCAGCGGTTACGGAGAACATCGGTGTCCGCCGCGCACACAATGGGAACATTTTTATATATATAGACTATTCAACAATATTTGGTCGGAGTTCCTTTTATAGAACTAAACTAACCTAATATTCCAGTGTGGAGAGCCAGTGTGGTGTAGTGGTTAAGAGCGGTAGACTCGTTATCTGGTGAACCGGGTTCGTGTCTCCGCTCCTCCACATGCAGCTGCTGGGTGACCTTGGGCTAGTCACACTTCTCTGAAGTCTCTCAGCCCCACTCACCTCACAGAGTGTTTGTTGTGGGGGAGGAAGGGAAAGGAGAATGTGAGCCGCTTTGAGACTCCTTCGGGTAGTGAAAAGCGGGATATCAAATCCAAACTCTTCTTCTTCTTCTCTTCTTATTCATTTAAAAACCTTTTTAAAAGGAAAAATAAGGGAGAAAGGTAAAAGATTAATTAAGAGAGCAATTCTAACGTGAAAGGGTTTGGATTGCATCTGAAGCCCTGCTGTTCATGCCAACCAGCACTAAAGGAGGGGAGGCAATATTGCCCATTCCCTTTTTTGCAGGTCTAGCTCCAGGCTTACCCAAGCCTAGATTGGGTTCATTGCTGGTAACTGGTTTGGCTTAGATCCAGTGGATTCTTGGCTGGCCCAGGTCCACCCCTTCCCTGCCCCCTCCACCCCAGAAATAACCTGTTTGGAGGGTTTCTGCTGATTACTGCTGGTGACAGTATCGCTGACAGGTACAGAGGAGCTTTCCCTTTCCAAATAATAAATATTATTATCAAATAATAAATATTATTATTATTATTATTCTCGGTAGTGGTGCCCGCCCTGTGGAACTCCCTCCCTTCAGATGTCAAAGAGATAGACAACTACCAGACTTTTAGAGGACATCTGAAGGCAGCCCTGTTTAGGGAAGCTTTTAATGTGTGATATTTTAATGTATTTGATTTTTGTTGGAAGCTGCCCAGAGTGGCTGGGGAAATCCAGCCAGATGGGCGGGGTACAAATATTATTATTATTATTATTATTATTATTATTATTATTATTATTATTATTATGCAGCAAAGCAGAGTCAAGGAACATTTCTGTCACAACCAAACTCCTTCCATCATGGCATCTCTGAGCTCCTTTCCAAAATGGTGGGTTGCAAATGTGATAAAAATAGCAAGCACATACATTATTAGATAGGATGCTAAATAAATTGCTGCATGTAAAACCTAGACAGGACAGAATATAATATTGATTCAAGAAGATTTAGTAAAGCTTTCTATAGATATGTTAACAGTATCGTACAATATCTAAAGAAAAGGTGCAACACCAATACAGTGGTAATTATGGAATAGCCTCTGCCGTACTACAAAATAGGGAAAAAAGAAAAAGGAAAAGGAAACAGAAGTTAAAGACAACATCAAAAGAACAACATTCGGGCTGAGTCACAAAAATACATATATTGAAAGTATATTTAATATTAAATTTAATGAAGAGATAAAATGGGAAGCCCTAGGAAGGAACTATGAATAATTTTAGCCTTACTGAAGCAATCAGGAGGCTAGAATAAGATAATATTTTTAAAGAATTCATTTAATAAAATTATCCGGACTGGTATTACATGAAATTATATTTATTTGTGTGGGTATGTTTATTGTGTATTTGTATTACGTGATTGTATGTATTTGTATATGTGTATGTATATGTAAGTTTGTAATTTGTTTAATAAAATTATTAAAAATTAAAAAAAAAAACAGTATCCATGGGTGATCCTTAGGTTGCATTCTTATTCTCACCAGGGAGAAAGATACATTGAACTTGGGCTCGAGGTGGTGAGTTGGCATGTATAGAATTGTTCTGTGAAAACTGATCTTATTCTCATTTGTGAAATCATCCTCAGTTATAAATAGGTTCCAACCTGGCACCTGTCTGTCTCCATTTGCAGCACTAAAGTGACCTCCCTGTTGCGCAAGCCACGGCAGTGTGTATGGAGGTCCTGGGCTACCCAGATGACAAAATCCCCCTCTTGGCCTCACTGATGTGGTCCAAAGGGAAGCAGAGCAAGGCATTTGGCACCAGCTGGGCTGCAGGATTTGCTGTAAGGAGGCGTACAAGGTGCCATCTGCCTTAGGGACACCACTCACCAGCATCCTCTCTACACTGGGACTTCAGTGGAAGTGTGGAAAGTATTCTTTATGAAACTTGCATATATGTTGTGCAGTTCTTGTTGTTGGTATCCGTCAATGGAATGCACACACCTCCAGGGGTGAAATCAAACTGCTGCATTCACCAGGGTGCAAGCCCAGACAAGACCCTGCGCCTTTTGGCCCTGCTGATTTGGTCCAAAGGAAAGCAGAGCAGTGTTTGGCACCACATTGGCTACAGGAGTTGCCAGAAGGAGGCATACAAGACACCATCCTACTCCAGATTTATGTAGGGTTACTCCTTTGCTTTTTCTTCTCCCAAAGATATTCCACAAGGCACTGGAGGTTTAGGATGAGAGTTTTCCTTCTCTTATATGGGGTACCTTCTCAGGTTGACAAACTCCACCTGCCCCTCACTTCCCTCTACAGCATGTGCAGAAACTGCCTTCTCGACCATTGGACCCACTTATTGGTCTCATCTGCTCAATCTGCTGGAGCCTGTATTTGCAGGCAGGGGAATTCCATAACTCACCAAGGCTTTGAGACCCATCGGCAACCCTCACCTGGTTTAGCTGGCCAGTCATGCTGTTTCTCAGAGTGTGTCACATGCTGAGAGCTTCTAGGAGCAAGAGGTGAAAGCCATGAGACTGCCAAGTTATGTTTGAAAGTGTGGAAGCAATGCCTTCTGTAATGTCAGGAGCTACAGCAGTGACAGAATACAATTCCTGGGAACTGGCTTCATTTTGAATCATTTATTTAGGTCACAAAGCACAGCTTTTATATAAAACCACCCTACTTTCCTTGGATAAAGTGTGGTATATAAAATACATACATACATACATACATCTTTATTTAGTAAAAAGAATACACAATAGCATGTCCTCATTTGTGTCCAGTTCTTTATAGGAAATCTATCTTCTTCTTGTAAGTTTTGAACTTCAAATGCATTGGCCTGATTCTGAAAAAGAAGGTATAAATTATGGTTGTCATAAATGGAAGATTATGAATTTAAAGTTATCTCAAAGAGTTAATCCAAACTGCTCCCATTTGAGTCTTCTCTCCAAAAATATGCACTGTAATGAGTCCTTAGTGTAAAACTTTAAATTACTTCTTTCCAAAAATGGATTTTTTACTATTATATTCTCTGAATATTTCTTTTTTTACATTGTTTGCTAAAGAATTCATAATTTAAGTAACAAGGGATTAATGCTGCTAGGACCAGCTGCTAATCCAAAGATAAGCGCCCAGAGTCTGAAGAAAATATGGAATTCCCAGAACTGTTCAGCTAATCCACTTTTACAATGACCTAGACAGACCAGCATTTCCTCAGAGAATAATTCAATTTCTAGGCGACAGTTATGCTAACATATACAAGATTTATATAGTGCACCACGGTGCTAAAGGAGTGTTTCCAAAAAACAAATCAACTGTGACAAGGAAGCTGCTTTTATTTATAGGCCAAGCCATAATTCTCCACAGGACTGTTCACATTCAACTCTGAGTTTATCAGAATCTCAGTGGCAATATTTATTATTTTAATCATTGTATCTAATCATTGGTATTGCTTGCCTATACTTGGATAGGATTTATTGACACCAGAATGTGACAGTTACCCCTAAAGAAGTATCAACCGGGCAGCCCCTTCTCCTTCTCCCTGCTAAAACCAGCTTCCCACTAGGGTGAAATCCCACATTGCAAAAGAATGCCAGGTGTCTGCTGGAAATGGCAGATCTCTTTCAAGTTTCTCTTCTCCCTCTCTAATGTCTGTGTTTTTCATGTATTTTTAATCTTTGTTGGAAGCCGCCCAGATGGACGGGGTACAAAAAATAAATTATTATTAATTATTATAGTTGAACTTCCCTTTTGTTCTGACATCACTGCAATGGGTGCTACACCACTCCATATCATGGTTGGTTTCCACTGGCAATGATGGAGAAATACACATAGACATGGACATGGACTTAGTTGAAGTAGACCAGGAATGGGAAACCTGGTGCCCTCCAGATCATGATGAAGTCCCTGGACCCCAACTCGTATAGTCAAAGATTATTGTATTCCAATAAAATATGGAGTAACAGTCCCCTTGCTTCTTGTAAAGTAGAACACAACCCACACCACCCTGTTGCAAGACTATACTTGTTAATAATCTAATCTCACTGAGAATGGCCCTACAACATTTTTGCAGAAAATTAGGCAGCTTCATTGGAAGAGAATTTGGACAGTAGGGTATCTATAAAAGTATAAGTATTGTGTGTAATTTTGCAATGACTGACAAATGGAAATGCAGACAAGAAAAGGAGTTATAGTGAAATCAAGCAGTTCATAAACCAAAGGAGGCTGCTCCTTTGCCACAAAAAGCAATATCCATTTCTTACAGCTGGTCAAATCATACATGATTTTGGTCTTCACGGAAGATTGGGATTGACTGTGGTAATGCTTCCCTGCAGAGATTCAGGGTCAATTAATATGGTCTGCCCCCAGAGACTTAAGGAATCCAAAGAAAAATTGCTGTAGAGTTCTAATCATGGCTTGTAGGTTTAAGCCTTCAGTTAGGCAAGGAGAAAGATAACAACATGAAAAGCGAGATTTCATTTTCCAAGGCTGTTTGCAGCACAACTGCCAAGTAAAGGAAGAAATCTCCCAGGCAATTATCACAAGGAGCAAATATAGTTCACCTTTTACCCGCTGAAGTACAAATACAGGAATTCTGACTTGGCAAGTTATGACTGATCCGGATGGTAAAATGGGGTGAAGAATATTCAAGTTCTACATGCACATCAGAAAAAAAAGCTTTTACTCAATCTGATGCTTTTTAAAAATGCATGTAGGCTAAGGCTCTAGCATGGGATTGTCTCTTGCACCTTGGGGTTTTCATGTGACGAGACACTTGAATGCATCTCACATGCCGAATCAACGTGAGTTGGGGTTTTCCTGCAGTTTGCATTCAAGGGCAACTGGTTCTCAACTTCATCCGCTTACATATCAGTAGCCTTAGTTAGGTGCTATGTGCATGGGTAAGCTACCATGTGGGTGGGAGGCAGTGGGGATGAATGTGCTAGTTGTCTCCTCCATCCCAGTGCCCATTCACACCACTTTCTACAAGTTGGGACTGTCTGCTATGTCTTTTGTAATCATGCAGACTCTCCAAACATTTGGGAACCCTGATCTCCTAGGGTACAAGAGGCTTCCCACTGGAGACACTGGCCTTCCAACTCATAGGAACTGACAAAAGTAAGCTTGGAGTGGGGCCAAAGCTAATATGCTCATCCTTTCTCTGTCCCTCCTCATGTGGTAGCTTACATGTGTAGATGAACACCTGAATTGGGCTATTGTCAGCAGTTGATCTCCAGAGTAAAGGTAAAGGTAAAGGGACCCTTGACAATTAGGTCCAGTCGTGTCTGACTGGGGTTGCAGCGCTCATCTCCCGTTACTGGCCGAGGTAGCCAGCGTACAGCTTCCGGGTCATGTGGCCGGCATGACAAAGCTGCTTCTGGCAAACCAGAGGAGCACACGGAAACACTGTTTACCTTCCCGTTGGAGTGGTACCTATTTATCTACTTGCACTTTGGTGTGCTTTCAAACTGTTAGGTGGGTGGGAGCTGGGACCGAGCAACGGGAGCTCACCCCGTTGCGGGGATTCGAACCGCCGACCTTCTGATCAGCAAGCCCTAGGCTCTGTGGTTTAACCCACAGCGCCACCCGCGTCCCGGTGTACTTTTCAGATATTCAAAAGGAGATAAATAATACATATTTATCTCCAGTTTGGTGTAGTGGTTAGGAGCGGCAGACTCGTAATCTGGGGGAACCGGGTTCGTGTCTGCACTCCTCCACATGCAGCTGCTGGGTGACCTTGGGCTAGTCACACTTCTCTGAAGTCTCTCAGCCCCACTCACCTCACAGAGTGTTTGTTGTGGGGGAGGAAGGGAAAGGAGAATGTTAGCCGCTTTGAGACTCCTTCGGGTAGTAAAAAGCGGGATATCAAATCCAAACTCTTCTTCTTCTTCTTCTTCATATGCAGAGCCTCCCTCAATAATAATAATAATAATAATAATAATAATAATAATTTATTTATACCCCACTCATCTGGCATCAGATATTGTGACATCAGATAATTTCCATATGTACGTGTGGACTGTCTTCAGATTGTGTAACAAACACATGGAGGTAGCATCTGAACCCACTGCCCCTTCTTTAACCTGAGTTTTGAATGCCTGAAAAGGGCTTATGTGCTTGTCTTCATCTGGAGGATAGGTCCACTGCATCAGCAATCTGCAGGAATCCCTTGAATGAGAACTGGAAGTTTATTTGTAAACCCCAAAGCCCAAGGACAACATTTTTCAGGAGTTGACCACTGCAAGATTCTTTAGCCTGCAGCTGAGTTTTCAAATGATTTTTTTCCCTTGAGATTTTGAGGTGAGGAACAAAACTGTACAATTAGGATTTACACTGGTGGAAGCAATGGTCCTCTGATGGTGGCAACAGATGTTGGCAGCATTCGTACACCAGTTTATTCCGCACTTTAGCTGAGATTCCTGAATTTGAGGGAGTTGGACTAGATGACCCTTAATGTCCTTTCCAACTCTACAGTTCTATGAGTTTATGGTACCCCCAGGTTTCGCTAACTGTTAAGTTTTGCATTATATTTGAATTTTCATATAGTGTAAAAGACACTTGTGGAAATTAGTGAAAGTTTAGCACTCATTTTGCATTAATAGGTTCCACAAAAAAATCCATTTGCAACTCTATTAACCTAGAAAATTTGTTAGAGATTTCAAATTGCCTACGTGCAGAAATTCAGCTATCTTCAAACAATTACCAGTTGGCAGAAAGCCCAGATCTGCTCTCTCTCTAGACCCTTAGCAATGACCTGTGATTGGTCAATGAGTTCCTAAAGAGTGAGCTCTGTGTTAGAGCTTGTGTGGTTAGCGTGTGGTTGGTGTAGAGAAAGTGGTCAGTGTAGAGAGAGAGAGAGAGAGAGGAAAGATTTTATGTTTTGTTTCTTTTATTTGTATAGTCTGTACATAGTAACTTATGGATACTAGTTGTTTCAATAAATACTGTATATAGTTATCCTAGTGAGTTGCTGAGTTCCTGCGTTGTGCTGTCCAGTTAATTACACAACAGCCAGAAGCTTCCAGAAAAGTCTGCGGTTAACTTTGCTGTGTCCAGGAATACGTTATACTCCTGACACTAAATCTTAAGAAAATTGTGGGAGTAGAGAGATAAAATGCAATTCCACCCCACCCCCCTTTCCATGGGGGATTAATAGGGAACAAAAACATGTATGTGCAGAGAAGGGGGAATAGCAGGTTGTCCAGTGAAGTTTGTTGTTGTTTCACGCCAGGCCCACTAGTGTGAATGAAATTTAGCATGACATGCTGGTATATCATTCAAAAACCACCGTTCCATAACACAACAGGTACTGCAGTGTAAAGGGAACAAACATTAGAAAATTTGGAAAGAAGTGCTAGCATTATATTCAGGAAAGCTAACACAATATTTCCCATGTCAGAATGCACCCATTTTCTTGCCAGGCACAAGCTGTTGGCCATCTCCCCATCACCATCACCGCCATGCCCAAGAACAATGCTGTGTTAGAGGCCTTCAGGATGTGGAGACAGCAACACACACAATCCCTATACACAGAAAATCACAACGTCAGCGGGAAATCTAACCCTTCACTCTGACTTCTCATTTTAGATGCACAGGGATTTGTTTGTTTATTTTTAATGAAGGGAACATTCAGTTACATAGGTTTCGGAGCAAAGTTGTGAAATTGGTCCAGCCCAGGCACTGCCTCATCTGTTGATCATGGGAACTGGGCCATGGCTGCAAGAATCTGCTTCCAATATTTTTTTAAAAGTCAGTTTTTGAATACTGTACAGCAATTCCCATACTGGTAAAGCTCCAATTCTGACAGAACATCAGGGACACATGCTGCAAGAGGCACTCAATCTCTTGGCAGGTAAACTGTACTTAATTTCCCTTCTCAGTCCTGGAAATAAATGTTCCAGTGCTTGTAACCCGAGGGAGCTACTTTCCTGAGAGTCAAAGTTAGAAAAATCAGTTGTTGTAGCAGTTGTGGAGGTTTGCATGGAAAACCAGTATGATGAAGGATATGAATTAGACCTGGCAGCTTCTAACTGGTTTTTGACCAGTGGCTCAGTCCAGAAAAGTTTGGGTTGATTAATAAGCAGGAGACCAATTTTGCATGCTTTATAAATGTGTGCAAGAACTTCCACTTCATCACATCACACAACCTGATAAGTTAATGGCCCACTTCTTCTTCCTTCTGTTTGATAGGAAGTTAAATAGAAAATATTACAAGTGGCTTTCCCTTCTGCTTTCCCTTTTGCTTTTTGAATTGTAAGTTATCTTTAACTTCCTTTGTATCTCAAAATAAGACACTTTACACAGAGGTTTTGATGATCTGCCATTGTAAACCACTATTGTATCAATAATTATAGTGCTCCCCTCATATATTACATTATGTGCACTCATTGCTCTACCATATATAAAATTTTATATATATTGTGAGGTTGTTTGGAGCGTTCAGGGTTAAAGAAGCTCAACAGTTTGCTCCTCCCACAGGGATGAGGATGTGTCACAACATCCGGGGTTATCTGCAGTATGCGATGACTTTGTGATTTATGTGACGCACCGTTTATTTCCGAGTCAGTCTTCCTTTCGCTTTTGAAGAGGCCGGAGATGTCTTCTCAATCTCCGGGCAAAGCTCTGTAATTTATATGCTTGTAATAAAGCGTACTTGCTTTGAAACAACCCAGACATTGGGGGAGTTTAATTGCTGGCACGAAAGGTACACACACCGTTGCGCAAGAAGAAGTAAGAAGTTTGAACAAACTCTGCTAAAGCACTGGAGAAGCAGGAGAACGCAGAAGGAAGCGTGCTGGACACCACTCGAAGTGCTAAACTGGTTTTAAGGCTTTTCCAGTTAAAACCAAAAGCCCTATACACATATACATATACATATATAGCACCTTTGGGGCACAGGGCAGCCAAGCCAGCCCATGACACCATGAAATGAAACAAACACAATAATCTAAAATAATCAAAACCAACAACGGCAGCAACATCAACAAGTCTAATCCCTCTATGGAATAATATTAATGTGAATTGTAGATGGTGAGTTTTATGAATACATGAACATCAGCTGAACACTAAGAAATGGCAGCGTGTGCCACATCCCTCTGACAAGCGCAATGCCATTTTTTTAAAAAAGCCAAGCAGGAAGTTCCTTTGTGTTCTTTTATATGAAATCAGGCATGAGATTACTGCTGCCATAACACACTTATCAGTCTGTGCATTTATAAAATTAAAGGCATTCTGGATAATTACATGGCATTTACCTAGTTGTTAAAATTGAGATTTGTGATTAAATGAATTAGTACACGTTATTAAATTGTGCAGTGTAAACATTAACTAAGAAATTAGAAGATAATTGCATCTTATGAGGAGTTCCTAGGAAGATGACTGTCAAGACCGCACCCTGTTCCATAGATCCTAAAGTAGCCTGTGCAACTGATCACCCACTAAGTAGAATAGAGCCCACTAACTGCAGACTGTGACCCGTTAGGCTCTTGACAGTCCCCCAGTTTTTGCAATCTCAGACAGGCAACAGAACTAGCACATGCATCAAGTCCCCAGTGGCCTCTCCCTAACACCACTTAGCCTGGAGGAGAAGAAGAGGAGGAGGAGGAGGAGGAGGAGGAAGAGGAGGAGTTTGGATTTGATATCCTGCTTTATCACTACCCTAAGGAGTCTCAAAGTGGCTAACAATCTCCTTTCCCTTCCTCCCCCACAACAAACACTCTGTGAGGTGAGTGAGGCTGAGAGACTTCAGAGAAGTGTGACTGGCCCAAGGTCACCCAGCAGCTGCATGTGGAGTAGCAGAGACGCGAACCCGGTTCCCCAGATTACGAGTCCACCTCTCTTAACCACTACACCACACTGGCTCCCAAGATTAAGCCAAGAGATTAAGCCAGGACTTTACTACCAGAGTCATTCTTTATACCCAGACATTATTATAAAACATTCACAGTCACTAACTACTTTCGTACAGGACAAGAGTTCTTCCAGCCAAGTAGTGTGATCCAGCCATTGGATTAGGCAGTCAGGGTTTATGAAGGCAAGGGGACCAGACCCCTTGGAGACATGCAGGCTGCTGGGAGGAGCTGAACATCGCTCTGGGAGTGGCCAAGCTGATTTTCTTGCTGCAAACTGTTTCCTGCTCTCAGTCAGGGGAATTAACCCATGATTTCCTGGCATGCCTGAAAGCAATTTACCATGGCCAGGTTAAAGAAATCAGAGCTCAAAAGGGGTTACAAGATCTTTCTTATCTCAGCAGCGTCCATTCATTACCTCGTTCTGTGGCCAGTAGGCCACACATTATGTAGCATGTAGTGAAGCACTCGCAACAAGCAATTCCAGATTTTATGCCATTAAAATAAAGACCTGAGCTTTACCCTTTGGCTCCATAGGTCTACATGGCCTTTTACTTTATGCAACTATAAACTGCTTTGTTAAGAAGAAGAAGAAGAAGAAGAAGAAGAAGAAGAAGAAGAAGAAGAAGAAGAGTTTGGATTTGATATCCCGCTTTTCACTACCCGAAGGAGTCTTCCTGGCGCTCAAGTGTCGGAAGCGCAAAATCGAATGTCTCGATGTGGGTTATCTGCATGAGGTTTACTAGTGCTGTCCTATTTTTAATTGTGTATCCCTCTGATCTTTTTAGTTCTATCATTTTGTATTGAGAAATGTTTTTCTTCTTTCTGACTATCGGTCGAATAAAGGATTTGTACTTGAAGGAGTCTCAAAGCAGCTAACATTCTCCTTTCCCTGCCTCCCCCACAACAAACACTCTGTGAGGTGAGTGGGGCTGAGAGACTTCAGAGAAGTGTGACTAGCCCAAGGTCACCCAGCAGCTGCATGTGGAGGAGCGGAGACGCGAACTCGGTTCCTCAGATAACGAATCTACCGCTCTTAACCACTACACCACACTGGCTCTCTTAAGCAAGTGCAATACACCAGAAGTGAAAAATTCAATTATAATTCCCTTTTCTGTTATCCTCAGGGTTAGTATTTTGTATTTTTTTTTAAGTCTAGGGTTAAAATGAATATTAATGGTTTGAAGCAGTGGAGAAAGAAGCATTATCTTTCACACCTCACAAAAGGACTTGAATTCACCAGCAGGCTCAGTTGGCTCCAAATGGAATATTCGGGAAGAAACACCGTCTTCTGATCCCAGCCATTCCTCTTCGTGAATTGTTGGGTGCCACTCAGAAGACTTGTGGAGTTCAAGACTTAATGCTCCAATAAAGCCATACATCCCAAAGTGAATCGTCGGCAATGATACTGCATCATCAGTAAAGTGAATCCAGTCCGCTGGATAGCCTATACATTACAGTGAACAATTTCAAATCTCATCTCCCTACAGCGCTCCAAGTGAAATGAAGCTGAATAGAAAAGATCCGGGTTTTTTTTTCCACATTTACTATTATTAAAGAGAGAAGCAAGTAGTGCCAAGGGGAATGAGAGACGAAATCTATGGCTATTCAGTTGTGAAGGAAGTAAATTAATAAAACTAACCTCATTTCTTTTGTACATACTTTCAGTAGATGCCCCTGGAGAACAATTCCCTTTATAGAAGGGAGAAAAGGGGAGAAGTAAAGGAGGGGGAATATAGCATGGGCTCCGCAAAACACAGTGCTATTGACAAAACATGATGGATGTCATCAGTTTTAAATATGGCGTCCTGTTTGCTGTTTGAATACATAGTTTTTATCAATCTGCATATATACTTTGCTTACAATTCTGCTTTAAAATTCTTTTTGCAGCTTTTATCACCATTGTTGGTGGGGAAAGATAATGGAGTATAGCAATATAGAATTAGTAGGTTAGAATTGGGGTATACTGGGTGCTAGGTGAGGGATAGTACCTCTGATGGGGACACATCATGCTCCTTCTGGGGTAGTTTGCCCACCTTTGATCACCACCCTGCACTCAGCTCTCACCTGTGGCTCCTAGATGCTGCCAGCCTGTGACAGTGGCCATACCCCTGGAACGGCTTCAACTGGCTGGCTAAAGCAGGTGAGGGTATCCAATGGGTCTCAAACACTTGGCAATTTAGGGTGAGTGATTGAGACCAATAATTGGGTCCAACAGTCAAGAAGGCACATTCATAAAGATCTATCTTCCTTCCTTCCTCCCTTCCTTCCTTCCTCCCTTCCCCCTTTCTCAAAGGATAATAGGGTGGATTTATATAAAAGCTTTGCTTTGTGACCTAAATAAATGATTCAAAATGAAGCCAGTTCCCAGGAATTGTATTCTGTCACTGCTGTAGCTCCTGACATTACAGAAGGCATTGCTTCCACACTTTCAAACACAACTTGGCAGTCTCGTGGCTCTCACCTCTTGCTCCTAGAAGCTCTCAGCATGTGACACACTCTGAGAAACAGCATGACTGGCCAGCTAAACCAGGTGAGGGTAGCCAGCTAAACCAGGTGAGATGGGTCTCAAACCCTTGGTGAGTTATGGAATTCCCCTGCCTGCAAATACAGGCTACAGCAGATTGAGCAGATGAGACCAATAATTGGGTCCAATGGTCAAGAAGGCAGTTTCTGCACTTGCTGTAGAGGGAAGTGAGGGGCAGGTGGAGCTTGTCAACCTGAGAAGGTACCCCATGTAAGAGAAGGAAAACTCTCATCCTAAACCTCCAGTGCCTTGTGGAATATCTTTGGGAGAAGAAAGGGCAAAGGAGTAAACCCTACACAAATCCAGAGTGGAGTCCTAAGACAGTAGGATGGTGCCTTGTATTCCTCCTTCTGGCAATTCCTGTAGCCAAGGTGGTGCCAAACATTGCTCTGCTTTCCTTTGGACCAAATCAGCAGGGCCAAAAGGCGCGGGGTCTTGTCTGGGCTGGCACCCTGGGGAAGTCACTTTGGTACTGCGAATGCAGCAGTTTGATTTCACCCCTGGAGGTGCATTCCATTGACAGATACCAACAACAAGAACTGCACAACATATATACAAGTTTCATAGATTGCCTACACTGAAGTCCCAGTGTAGAGAGGATGCTAGTGAGTGGAGTCCCTAAGACAGATGGCACCTTGTACACCCAGTGGCGTAGCAAGGTAAATTGGTACCCGGGGGAGGTCAGGTGGGACCCGGTGCAGAAAATTTCTTGTCCGCCCCCCCCCCCCATTGATCCGGGTTGGGAACATTAAGTGTTCTCTGAACTGAAATTTCAGCCTTCATGACATAGGGGTACTGTGCTGGCCCCAAGGGCTTGTCCATGAAGCGAGGTCCAAGTCCAGTCCTGGGTCTAGGGGTCCAAAGGAGGTCAGTCCGGCGGGGAGCGAGGCAGGAAGCAGGTCAAGGTCCAAGGCAGGTTCAGGCACAAGGTTGCAGGTTGAGCACACGCTTGCAACTAAGTTGCTCACGCAACTTGGGCTTGGTCTGGCTGGCTTTTATCTGGCCCTATGCTTAGGGCGGTCCCGATCCTCTGGAGACTCGCCTCTCCTCCGGGCCTGGAGGCGAGCACTCCTCCTGCAGACACTTAACTCCCTTCGCCTCTCTGCCCTGAGCCTCTGTAGCTCAGGAGAGGATGGTGGGTTACAGGACCCAGGGGAAGCCTCAGCTTCCTCTGAAGAGGCTGGGAGTGGAGCACCTGCAGGCAATGGGTCCTCCCTCCCATCAGGAGCCAGAGCAGACTCTGCTGATGCCTGCACCTGGGGATCCTGCACAGGTGGGGATCCTTCAGGCTCAAGCCCTGGCCCCGGCTCAGCTGGTTCTGGAGGCGGGGAATCCTGTGCAGGCTGGGATCCCTCAGGTTCAGCATCAGAGTCTGACTCCCAGGCCATCACACCATCCCCCCTCCCAGGCCTCCCCCTCAACCGAGGGGCCGGACCAGGCTTGCTGGGGTAAGCTGCATGGAAATCACGGAGGCAGGCAGGTGCGTGGACGTTTTCCGCTGGTTCCCATGAACGATCCTCAGGCCCATACCCCTTCCAGTCGATGAGGTATTGGAGCTTCCCCCTGCGGTATCGTGAGTCGAGAATGCGCTCCACCTCGTACTCAGGCTCCCCCTCAACCAAAACTGGCTGCGGTCGTGGATTGTCTGGGTGGAACTCGTCGGGCGGGGCGACTGGACTAAGTAGGGACCGGTGGAATACTGGGTGAACCTTGAGCGCTGGAGGTAACTGGAGGCGAAACGCCACCGGCGACACCTGCGCAGTGATGGTGAATGGGCCGGCAAACCGTGCATCCAGCTTTCGTGAGGGCCGAGAAGGATGCAGGTGACGGGTAGAGAGCCACACCCGATCGCCAACATGGAGTTCTGGCCCCTCCTGACGATGTCGGTCAGCCTGGGCCTTGTATGCGTCCTTGGCCTGGCGCAGTTGCTCCATCAATAATTGTTGCTGGGACTGAAGCTCCTGAAGCCAGTCTGTCACTGCGGGGACCGCGGAAGCTGGCAGCACGTCCGGGAACAAACGTGGATGGTAGCCGTAGGAGGCCTGGAACGGGGTCTGCTGGGTGGAGGCGTTCACTGCATTGTTGTAGGCGAACTCCGCCAATGGCAAGTGATCGACCCAGTCATCCTGCTGGAAGCTGCAGTAACACCGGAGGTACTGCTCCAGCACCGCATTTGCCCGTTCCGTCTGGCCATCGGTCTGCGGGTGGTGGGCCGAAGATAGACAGACCTCCGTCCCAAGGGTCTGGTGCAGGGCTCGCCAGAAGTGGGATGTGAACTGGACGCCGCGGTCAGAAACCACACGCTCGGGAAGGCCATGCAGGCGGAAGATGTGCTGCAAGTACAGTTGAGCCGTTTCCTTAGCTGTGGGTATGGACGGGCAGGGGGCACAGTGCACCATCTTAGTGAAATGGTCCGTGAAAACCAGGAGGCAGGTACAGTGACGAGATGGGGGCAAGTCCACCACAAAGTCCAGCGAGACCGTGTGCCAGGGACGCGGTGGGACTGGTAATGGCTGGAGCAGACCGGGAGGTCGCCCGGTAGGACCCTTGGCCCGCCGGCAGACATCGCAACCAGCAACATAGCGTGCCACATCAGCCTTCAGGCGGGGCCACCAGAACTCCCGGCTTACCAGATGGGTGGTCCGGTACCGCCCAAAGTGCCCTGCTGCTGGGGCATCGTGGGACAACTGGAGAACCTCAGCCCGCAATGGTCCTGGTGGGATGTATAGACGACCCTGGTGCAGCAGTAGGCCCTGGTGCAGGGCCAGCCCCGGATATCGAGGGCATGACCCGTCAGACAGTTCCCGGAGCCGTTCCTGAGCCCAAGCGTCGACCCGTTGCTGTTCTCGCACCCGAGCCTGCAGCGGCTTGGCCTCCTGAGTGGCCAGGAATGCGGCCGGTGGTAAGATAGTCGTCGGTACTGCCTGCTGTACAGTGTCCGCGACGTCCTCGGGTTTCCGGGACAGGGCATCCGCTTTCCGGTTTTGGGAGCTAGGGATGTAGCGGATCCGGAACTGGAACCGGGAGAAAAACAGCGCCCACCGGATCTGCCTTTGGTTCAACTTGCGGGTGGTCTGGAGGTACTCCAGATTCCGGTGGTCCGTTCTCACTTCCACCGGGTGTCGTGCCCCCTCAAGATGATGGCGCCAGACCTCAAAGGCCACCTTGATGGCCAGTAGTTCCCGCTCCCACACGGTATAGTTACGCTCCGCCGGAAGGAGCTGCCGGGAGTAGTAAGCGCAGGGTAACAGCGGCGCATCAGGTCCATGTTGCTGAGACAGGATGGCACCGAGAGCCGTACTGGAGGCATCAGTCTCCACCACGAAGGGACGAGAGGGATCAGGATGCTGTAAAATCGGCGCCCTCTGGAAACAGGCTTTTAACCCCTGAAATGCCACTTCAGCCTCCTCATCCCAGGAGAAGGGCGTCTTGGGGCGCAGCAGTCGGGTTAATGGGGTGGTGCGATGAGCATAATCTGCAATGAAGGTCCGGTAATAGTTGGCGAACCCTAGGAACCGCTGTAAGTCCTTGCGGTTCCGGGGCGCTGCCCACTCTCGAACCGCAGCCACCTTCCCAGGGTCCATCTGCACCCCGTCAGGGGAGAGTCGGTGTCCAAGGAAGTCCACTGACCACTGGTGGAACTCGCACTTGCTGAGCTTGGCGTACAGGCGGTGCTCCCGCAAGCGCTGCAACACGGACCGAACATGACTCTCGTGACGGGCTGGGTCACGGGAATAAATCAGAATATCATCTAGGTACACCACCACGTATTTGTCTAGCAAGTCCTGGAACACGTGGTTGATGTACCGTTGAAACACGGCGGGCGCGTTGCATAATCCGAACGGCATAACCAGGTATTCAAACTGCCCATACCGGGTCCCGAATGCCGTCTTCCACTCGTCCCCGGCACGGATCCGAATCAAGTTGTAGGCCCCTCGGAGGTCCAGTTTGGTGAACATCTGCGCCCCCTGCACCCGCTCCAGCAATTCTGCAATAAGGGGCAAGGGGTACCGGTCTGGGATGGTGATCTTATTCAGGGCCCGGTAGTCATGGCAGAGGCGAAGCTCCCCACACTTCTTCTTAACGAAGAGTACAGGAGCGGCAGTGGGTGAGGTAGAGGGCCTAATGAACCCGCGTTCCAGGTTCTTGCGAAGGAAGTCCTGCAAGGCTTCACGCTCTGGCTCCGAAAGAGAATATAGGCGGCTCACAGGCAGGGGCGCCCCAGGCTGTAGGTCTATGCCGCAGTCGAAGGACCGATGAGGCGGCAGCTGGTCTGCTCCCTGTTCCTCGAACACGTCTAAATAGTCCTGGTACACGGCAGGGAGCGTTGACACAGCCTGCCCCATGGGGGCAGCAGCTACTAACTCGGACTGAGCATGGGAACCCGGGTCTGGGAAGCGTACAGTCCGATTGACCCAGTCGATCTGAACATTGTGCGACTCCAGCCAGTCCATCCCAAGCACCAGGGGAAACCGGGGCATGGTGGCAATGTCCAGGGTTCGCACCTCCCGGTGCTGCTGGTAGCACAGGACCAAGGGCTGGGTCTCCCGAGTAACAGCGCCTGAGCGTAGGAGCCGTCCGTCAATTGCTTCCACCTGTACTGGTTCCGGCTTGTTCTGAAGCGGCACCTGATGCTGAGTGGCGAAGGCAGAGTCCATATAGGAGCGGGTTGCCCCCGAATCCACCAGAGCGTGGGTGAGAATCCAGGGCCCACCGGGGGGGTATAGACGCACCGGTATCATGAGGTGTTGCAATTCCACTGGTGAGGGCCCATCATGCAATGCTTGGGACCCCAGGTAGCCTGGGCCATCGGCTACTGGGGTTGGCCGTTTTCCCTGCGGCTGGCGTTTCTCAGGGCAGGTTCGGGCATAGTGTCCACTCCCACCGCAGTAGAGACACAGGTTCCCCTCTCGACGCCGAGTCTTTTCTGAGGGGGAGAGGCGAGGCCGCGCTGCCCCGAGCTGCATCGGCTCCTCCAATGACTCAGCTCTGGCCACGGAACTGCAGGGAAGCACCGGCGCCGGGAGCCCGGAGTGCCGGCGGCCCCGGGCCTGGCGACGGTCCTCCAACCGATCGTCTATCTGCAGACTCCATTGGATGAGGGCATCCAGTGTGGCAGGGCGATCCAACGTGGCCAGCTGATCCAGTATCTCGTCTGAAAGTCCCTCGAGATACTGGTCCCGCAGTGCAGAGTCGTTCCAGGTCAAGTCCTGCGCCAGCAGCCGAAATTCCGTGGCGTAGGTGGCCACTGTGGACTTGCCCTGTTTCAACCGCCGAATTGCCCGATTGGCTTGACTCCCCTTCTGAGGGTTGGCGAACGTGGTTTCCAGAAGATTGCAAAACCCCGTATAGTCTGTCAGCAAGGGGGAGTCTTGCCGGAGCAGCGGCAACGCCCACTTGGCCGCCTGGTCCTTCAGCAAGCTGATCAGGAAGTGCACCTTGGTGCGGTCGTCGGGGAAATCCCGAGCTCGCCCCTGAATATACAGCTTGGCCTGGGCGAGAAACATGGGAAAGCTGGCTGGGGACCCATCAAATTTCTCTGGCAGGGCCACTGGGTACTTGCCAGGAGCTGGGGCGGCGGCCCCAGGAGCCGGTAAGGCATCCAAACGCTGCTGAAGCGCCGTAACCGCATTGCTTAGCTGCTGCACGATGTGGGTTAAGGCCTGGTTCTCCTGGGCCAATGCCACCAGCGCAGCCGCCTGGTCGGCCATGGCTACTAGTTCCTCCCGAACGCACCCCAGCGAAGGGGGAGTGCGGGTGGGGCGTGAGCAAACTGTGCTGGCCCCAAGGGCTTGTCCATGAAGCGAGGTCCAAGTCCAGTCCTGGGTCTAGGGGTCCAAAGGAGGTCAGTCCGGCGGGGAGCGAGGCAGGAAGCAGGTCAAGGTCCAAGGCAGGTTCAGGCACAAGGTTGCAGGTTGAGCACACGCTTGCAACTAAGTTGCTCACGCAACTTGGGCTTGGTCTGGCTGGCTTTTATCTGGCCCTATGCTTAGGGCGGTCCCGATCCTCTGGAGACTCGCCTCTCCTCCGGGCCTGGAGGCGAGCACTCCTCCTGCAGACACTTAACTCCCTTCGCCTCTCTGCCCTGAGCCTCTGTAGCTCAGGAGAGGATGGTGGGTTACAGGACCCAGGGGAAGCCTCAGCTTCCTCTGAAGAGGCTGGGAGTGGAGCACCTGCAGGCAATGGGTCCTCCCTCCCATCAGGAGCCAGAGCAGACTCTGCTGATGCCTGCACCTGGGGATCCTGCACAGGTGGGGATCCTTCAGGCTCAAGCCCTGGCCCCGGCTCAGCTGGTTCTGGAGGCGGGGAATCCTGTGCAGGCTGGGATCCCTCAGGTTCAGCATCAGAGTCTGACTCCCAGGCCATCACAGGTACATTTCAACAACAGAAAAAAATCTTCTAATTTCATACGTTTTCCCAAAATAAACTTCATTCACAAAATAATATAGTTATTATTACATAACTGCAGTGATTCCTGGATTGCTGTAAGGTTCTCAGTTAGTTGCTCATGAGTAAGCAGCCAGAACTCCGCTGTTTCCTTTAAAGATTTTTTTGTGCAAACTATGTACAGTGCAGAGCTAAAAAGTTCATGTCTGTATCAAGCGGTGTCAGAATCCAGGAATGGCCCCTTCCGGTTCTGACCCTAACAAAAGAGTTTCGGTATACGAAAACCCTGCCTACCATCCTTTCTTTTCTAATGAGTTCTTTGTTTATAAATTCTATTTAAAGCAACAGTAGGCCTAACAAAACGAAGTTGAGTGTTTTAAATGTAACAACCCTGATTAGCCCTAATAGTCCTACTATACACTGTTATAGGCCTAGGCTTATCATGCTTCATGTAGCCATAAACTGTAGCCTAAAATTATCCTGAAACTTTTTAATCCAAGCTAGGTGTTGATCTAATTTTTTTTCATAATTACTTAACTGAAAAATGGTAAGGGCCACCTTTCAACACTGTTGAAATGTACCCCCCTAAGCTCTGTTGAAATCTGCCCCTGGTGCAGCCATTTTGGTTAAAGTATTGTAAACCATTTTAGAAAAATACTTGTGACTTATTGATAGTGTATTTAGAAGCATAATTAAATAAACTATTAGGTGAATAAATATAACTTACCTAATTAAAAGATTACTGGTTGATTAACTGTTTCAAAATCAAAATTTCCTTTTCACTTTTGGGGGGGTTAGAACTTGATTCACTGAGCAACACAACAGTTGTAAAAAGAAATGGCTGAAAACTAAATGTCAGCAATTACTCATACTAAAAGCTTATTGGCTGGCATATTGGCCAATCATTGTGCAGTATCAGAAGTCAGATATTCCAGTTGTTGAAAGGTGCCCCATGTTGAAATGTACCCCCCTCTCCCCTACAGACTGGAGTATTCGTTGTTCAACATCTTCTGTTATTACTCAGAACAAAAGATAAAGCCATCATTAAAATGTACTGCTTTCCTTAAAAATGAGCACTGCTTTTTCATTTATCTATTACCCTTTGGAAACAAAATAATAACTTGTTTGCTGTTTAAATAGATGTACTTCAAAAGCAGTACCATATGTTAATGTGGTTTTACATCTATTTTGCAAGGTACAAATGCTGTTTGTTTAGCTTCAGGTGGCTGTGTTGCATAAACAGTCTTTGAAATAAGACCTTTCAAGCTAAATTTAATCAAATACATTGTTTCGTTTTTTTTAAAAAAGAACTTATTAAGTGCTGCTCTCCAATTTATGATATAAATAACAATACTCAAGGACTGACTTCGGGCAGATATATGCATATGTCATCCATTGAGAAGATGCATCTGTTAAGCAAAGTTTCCGGGATACAGCAAATCATAAAAGGAGACAGAGACAGCAATTACCCTTGTCATCCTTAACGGATGGGTTCCCCATGCTTTTTATTTTATCTTAAATGTAACAATTCTTAATCTAGTAGAACTAGATTCTAGTAGAACTAGATTCAACCAGCTTCAGTTGTCCACCATTATTATTCAACAGTCTGTGTTGATTTGGGGAGCCATGTCATCTGCTGGTGTTGGTCTACCATGCTTCATTAAGTCCAGGGTCAACTCAGCCGTCTGCCAGGAGATTTTGGAGCACTTCATGCTTCCTTCCGCAGACGAGCTTTATGGGGATGCTGACTTCATTTTCCAGCAGGACTTGGCACCTGCCCACACTGCCCAAAGTACCAAAACCTGGTTCAGTGCCCATGGGATTACTGTGCTTGATTGGCCAGCAAACTCGCCTGACCTGAACCCCATAGAGAATCTATGGGGCATTGCCAAGAGAAAGATGAGAGACATGAGACCGAGCAATGCAGAAGAGCTGAAGGCCGCTATTGGAGCATCCTGGTCTTCCATAACACCTCAGCAGTGCCACAGGCCAATAGCATCCATGTCACGCCACATTGAGGCAGTAATTGATGCAAAAGGGGCCCAAACCAAGTACTGAGTACATATGCATGCTTCTACTTTTCAGAGGTCCAATATTGTTCTATTTGCAATCCTTGTTTTGTTGATTTCGTTTAATATTCTAATTTTCTGAGATTGTGAATTTGGGGTTTTCATCAGCTGTATGCCATAATCATCACAATTATAACAAATAAAGGCTTGACATATCTCACTTTGCATGTCGTGAGTCTATCTCATATATTAGTTTCATCTTTTAAGTTGAATTACTGAAATAAATGAACTTTTCCACGATATTCTAATTTTTCGAGTTTCACCTGTATATTAAATTTGAATTACTTGGATTCTGTTGATTTACAGTGCAGTCTTATTCAGTCGTCCATGGAAGGAAGTTGTGGAAGCGAGTTCAGTGGGGCTTAGTACTAGGCAAGTGGGTACAGGATTGCCATCCTTACCATAAGCAGCAGTGCAGGTCTCAGGGTTGCAAATCCCCCCTCCAGCCCCACCTCTCCTGCACACAAACTGCCCACTGTGTAGATATTTTCTTCTTCACATATGCAGTAAAATCTTAAGCCTGCCTACTTTAAAGTCTCACTGAATTTGAAGCAGCTTCCTCAAGAGAAGATCTGCTTGGAATTGCACTCACCGTCTCCCAACGGCACAAGCTTAACATACAAACCGCATTCATTTTTTTCTGCCAGTCTCAAATATATATAGAAACATAGCTTGTTGTTCAGTCGTTCAGTCGTGTCCGACTCTTCGTGACCCCATGGACCAGAGCACGCCAGGCACGCCTATCCTTCACTGCCTCCCGCAGTTTGGCCAAACTCATGTTAGTAGCTTCGAGAACACTGTCCAACCATCTCATCCTCTGTCGTCCCCTTCTCCTTGTGCCCTCCATCTTTCCCAACATCAGGGTCTTTTCTAGGGAGTCTTCTCTTCTCATGAGGTGGCCAAAGTACTGGAGCCTCAACTTCAGGATCTGTCCTTCTAGTGAGCACTCAGGGCTGATTTCTTTGAGAATGGATAGGTTTGATCTTCTTGCAGTCCATGGGACTCTCAAGAGTCTCCTCCAGCACCATAATTCAAAAGCATCAATTCTTCGGCGATCAGCCTTCTTATGGTCCAGCTCTCACTTCCATACATTACTACTGGGAAAACCATAGCTTTAACTATACGGACCTTTGTCGGCAAGGTGATGTCTTTGCTTTTTAAGATGTTGTCTAGGTTTGTCATTGCTTTTCTCCCAAGAAGCAGGCGTCTTCTAATTTCGTGACTGCTGTCACGAAACATAGCTAGTTTCATCAAAACTCACTTTTTCTTCTCATAAAACCCCACTGGTGTTTTGTCCAAGCAGACACCTCCAAAGTCACCAGAAATTTGTTGGTATTATTATTATTATTATTATTATTATTATTATTATTATTATTATTAACTGACCTATACCCTATGCCCTATACTTCATGGCAGTTAGGGATGGCTGGAGGAGTTTGAACTTTGCAAATCCCACCAGATCTACACCTCCTTGATGAATGTGCAGAATGGAACTTAGCTGTCCATCAGCTTCTCCCAATATTGTGGCACCTTTCTTAGCTCAAAATACATATAGAAGTGAATATTTTGGAGAGAGAAATGTGCTTATAAAGGCATATTACTTTGAGTACTGTACTTGCTGGAAGAACAGGGCTTTACCAGGATAGCTAGAAATTGCTTAAACTCAGTTGAAAAGTTAAAGTGTATGGTGGGAAGGAAGAAAGATTTGAACTGGAAATTTGCTGGGGGGAAGACTGGTGGGAGATTGAGATGGGACGAGGGAGAATGGTGAGGAGGGGGGTGGGGTGAAGGAATTTATGAGATTTATCAGGAAGGCTATCCATGGTACTCCGACGTCAGAGGGAAACAAGCGATTTGGAGAAGGGAAGAAATGTTTAGGTGTTCTTTATGTTATGATTACAATATTTTTAAGGTAGGAATTAGAAGTAATAATAGCAATAGTTTTACTAAGTTAAGAGAAAAAAGGATATAAGAAGTTAAGATTTGAAATATGATTTTATGTGATCATAATAAGTTGAATGATATATGTATAAGATGTTTATTTGAAGTTTAAGATTTATGGTGAATGATTGTTAAATTAGTCCCCCCAAATAAGATTTGAAATGAGATTATAATTAATAGATTCCTGTGTTCCTGTTTTGTTGAGGTATGTATTAGTTTTTGTTGTATTTGTTTTATATGTTGATTGAATGTGTTTATTTGTTGTTGTTTTTTATGTGGAAAAACCAATAAATTTTCATTAAAAAAAGAAAAGTTAAAGTGTAAACCTCTGAGTAAGGTAAGGGAGGATGTGACAGGGAAGAGCCTTGCAGGAGCCTCACCAAGTGGGTGGCTGTCTCAAATGGTGGCTCCGTCTGAATCTATTGCTTGAAACATTTCAATCATTTTATTTGCCATATTCATTCAAAAAAAGTTTTACATTGCAGTTGTTGTTCTGTGCCTTTGCAATCTCTTGGACTTGCCAAACTGCCGCTGCCACTGTCCTTTGTGCTTTGGCTTTTGTTCTCCTTCCCGAATGTCAGCACTCCAGGATCCTCCCCGTCTTTTTTGCTTTGTTTTGTCAAAACGAGTTAGGACCGACACGCACTCGAGGGCATAACCTCAACATGGTCTCATCGCATGGGCTATTTGTTTCTAATTTACTTGTAACTGATCTGACTACTTTAGCTTGCCTTCCTAATTATATTTAATTGAGATGTACCTCTAATACTTCTCAATAGTCCTAGGCATTTAATTAAATGTTGCCCTCTTGAAGCATTAATCGGCTTACATACTAATTGTATCCTTGCTTTTTGATGCATGTGTGTGAGGCAACACAGGGCTGTATGATAATAAAATGATAATAACTTTGTGACAATAAAATATCGCTGTGGAGGCCTATATTAATTTTCTGAGGTGGCTCTTTGTTTACTAGATTTGAAGCTGTGGCAATTGCAAAGTTTCCTCCAGCTAAAACCATCTGAATCACATCCTATTAATATTCTTGTGTCTTCTGTAGTTCCAGAAGAATGGAAAAAAGCATCTGTAGCAAAGCATGAATATGTACTATGACAATCAGTACGAAATCTGTGCTGAGAATGAGGAATGGTACGTGAAACAAAGGGATTTGGCCTTCTCTGAAATCCAAGGTTGCGTTGTTGTGCTGTTTATGTTTACCTTCACAAAATACAGTTAAACTCACAACAAACATGTGAGGTTACATTTCGGGGATCGCACCTAAAGCCAAAACCATGTACCAGAGGTGTAGGAAGGTCAGGTGGTACCCGGTGCGGAAAATTTCTTGTCACACCCCCATTGATTCCCCCCCCCTGCAAAAATGGTTTTACGTTATTTCATATTTTCTTACAAAGGAATAATAACAAGTAATAATAATAATAAACTTTTATTTATATCCCGCCCTCCCCGTCCGAAGTCAGGCTCAGGGTGGCTAACATCAGATACATAACATTGGTATAAAATCGAACGATAATTAAATTACCTCCTAAAACATCTCAAAATCAAATTAAAGTCTAATTAGATGGCTTTCCACAGGGTTAGGGTTGGGAACAGTAAGTGCTCCACTGAACTGAAATTTCAGCCTTCACGACATAGGAAAACAGCCAAGTGAACAGCTACTTTGGTGGAGGAGGCTCAAGATATTAACCGATATGCATGAAATTTCATATATAGCTATATAATCCCTAGTATAGTAAGATAAGACCTTTGGAGCAGGCATTTTTTAGGTTTTTTATGAACCACCCTAGTAGGGCAGTAATTGTTCCTTGATAATTTGTCACCCCCTCCATTATGGAACGCGGGGCGGCCCGCCCCCTATGCCCACCATTGCTACGCCCCTGCCATGTACAGTAAAAACATATTAGGTGCAATGGTGGGTGGAAATGCCACAATCTTTTTCCCCTGGATGCCTGCATCCTTTTCACCCCCCGCTCTTTTCCCCAAGTGTGTAAAGCTGATTGTACACGAGATGTGGACTTACTGCACACATCAGTTCTATCGTCTTTGCTTCAACATGACATATGCTCAGGCCATAAGCTATTGCAGTTATCTGTACATATGTAAGTCCCATTGAAATCAGTAGGGCTAGCACCCTCCTGGATTGGGGTCCCCGAGTATCTATAACTTACAAGCCTGACCAAGCAGGTTTTTCTTTACCTTGAGAATCTACAGCTCCAATTTACTCCCTGCTCTATAATGTATTGGCAGGGAGTAAATTAAAATATATTCATTGCTGACAGACACCACCTAAATCTTCACCTTGACCTTTGTTTGCACTTCACTACTTTGGGGGCTGGTTCAGCTCATGACGAGATAAAGAAAATGTAAAGGGATTATTTTGTGTCGCCTGTTATCATTTTCTTAGTTCAAATCTAACAGAAACATCAAGGCGAAAAAGGATGACTCGCTGAAGTGCACTGTGTCAAATTAAACAATATAAACACATTCAGCACTTTTCTGTCTACATGCAGAAAAACAGGGATGAGGTGGATTTGGATGGATGAGGCATGTAGAGTAAGCACTTTCCATATTACACAGTGAGAGCTCTGCACTCCCAGAGGAGGTGTCTCAGTGTAGGCTCCTTGTGCATGAGAAATGACCACCAGGGATTTGCTACGCTTTAACTAAGTGTGGGAGAATCTCTACCCTGAGTGGCACTTGAGCTGGAGGGGTATAGTAAGAATCATCGTGGCCAGTTTGGGAGACCAGTGTTGCAGAACTGGCTCTGATGCTGCCACTTACTAAAATGGGGTAGGGGTGGGACGTTTGGTCAGGGCTGTGTAGGTGCACTCGCAGAGCCAATCTGGTGCTTCCTCTGGTTCACGTGCACCTATGTAGCCCCACCCTCTCCACTGACACATCCAACCTCTGCATCATCCCAGTAAACAGCAGGATAGGGTGGCCCTGGGACACCACCTCATTGGACCAGCCACTCCTGATGTCTGTCTGTACTATGATGTTTATCGGCTTTCTTCAAAGAGACAAGCTAGTGCCCTTTCTCTTACGTAGACATTTAGCTTGCTTGGTTACACCACTTTCATGTTTTGTGACTCAATTTGGGACGATCAAACT
Source organism: Lacerta agilis (assembly GCF_009819535.1). NCBI lineage: Eukaryota > Metazoa > Chordata > Lepidosauria > Squamata > Lacertidae > Lacerta > Lacerta agilis. The sequence goes on along the minus strand of NC_046315.1, from coordinate 96,629,857 downwards.
GGCCATATGCCTTTCACTCTTCAAAGATCTCCCATCTACCACTCCTGTTGTTCTGACTACAGTTAAAACTCAAAAAAATTAGAACATCGTGGAAAGGTTCATTTCTTTCAGTAATTCAACTTGAAAGGTGAAACTAATATATGAGATAGACTCATGACATGCAAAGCGAGATATGTCAAGCCTTTATTGGTTATAATTGTGATGATTATGGCATACAGCTGGTGAGAACCCCAAATTAACAATCTCAGCTTTGGGGTTTTCATCAGCTGTACGCCATAATCATCACAATTATAACAAATAAAGGCTTGACATATCTCGCTTTGCATGTCATGAGTCTATCTCATATATTAAACTCCATTAGCTAATGAAAACAATTGCTTACATAAATGGACTTTTCCACCATATTCTAATTTTTTGAGTTTCACCTGTATATGAATGGAAGGATCGACAGAGGTGTAGTGGGAAAGGGACAAATCATGGTCCTCTGCTAGTCAAACTGGGACTTATCTGGACCCCCAAAAGGTCACATTGGGCTCACTTTCAAGAGCACATCTACCCAAAGGCATGGAACAGAGCAGAGAACAGAACAGAACAGGTCAGAGCAGCCCAGGGCTACAATCCACTCTACTCACAAAAGAAAATGGTAGCAACACAGTGGATACAACCTACCTGAGTGTGGTTTTCAACCCACTTCTGGATCCTCCCGACCCAACTAATATAGTTTTATGTGAGGCAAAAGAAGGAACAACTCTGCAGATACATTTGCTCCTTGTTGCTTTGGTATCCATCTTAAACTGAGCTGCTCTTTACCTGCTCTTGGAAGGATGTGCAGAAGTGTGGTGAGGACTGGACGTTTTTTTGCACTCTCTAATATACTCATTTTATTTGTAGTCATCTTGAGCTCAGGAAGACCCTCCAAATGTCCCTATTTTCCAGGGACAGTCCTGGATTTACAGAAGCTCTTCCCGGTTTTTGATTTGAGCCCTGAATGTTCTGCTTTTCCTTAGGATGTCCCTATTTTCATTGGAGAAATGTTGGAGGGTATGGAGTTCCCCAACCCCTGAGCAGTGTAAAGGCAGCCCTATATAGGGAAAGTTTTTTTAAAATGTTTAATGTTTTATTGTGGTTTTGTATATGTTTGTTATATTTGTTGGTTGCTGGAGCAACCCAGTCAGATGGGCAGGGTATAAATAGTAAAATTATTATTATTGAATAGGACTTCCCAATTTTCTTCAGAAACGTTGAAGGATATGCTCTCAGTGCACCATTACGTCACATTTGCAGAACACTCTTCTCCACCGGCTGAATTGTACCATCCATTTGTTTACTCTGCAGTCAACAGTCCTGGCATTTGAAGCAGGACGTACGAAAAAAATGACAATACTGACATCCTTCCCTCCACATGTACTTACCGGTATTCATTTAGAAATGTGTTTTCCCATTTTCCATCTCTCTCTCTCTCTCTCTGTCTCTGTGTGTGAGTGTGTATAACAGCATCACAATAATCACTCCCTCTAACAGGAAAATTGGTGCCCCTGTACCAAATGCAGCAAAGCTGAACAACCAAGGAGAAATAAGAGGGAGATATTTCCTCTTGGGGATGTCTGGGGGGAACACCAAGATTTGTAGCAGCACAAAAAAAATGTAAGTCAGAAACACCGATCTTCTCTAAACAAAACAAACAAACAAACAAACAAACACAAAAAACCATAGTGCAATGAAGACTGAACATGTTGAGTGTTAGCTAAAAAAGAAAAATGGAAATCAGCTAGAGGTATGTGTGTTTGTGTGTGTGTGTGAATTGCTTTGCTTGAGCAACCAAAGCCACTTCCAGTATCCTAGAAGAAAGCAGGGTTTGGGGGCCGGAGTCCTGATCTAGGCCACTTCTGTTAGGGTGTTAATGATAACCTGGGACATTTTGCTGTAGGCCCCACTTGTGAAATAGAAAGTTTAAACCGACTGACCTGATTATTGAATAGCTGCAACCTGTAATGCAATGTGCTTTTTCAAATAAACATGTATACTCACTAACAACATTTAAATCACCCTAAGGGTTACAGCCTCCCTAACCAGATACTCCTCTGCACCTGCTAACTTGCTTTCCAGGTCAGTCTAAAAGTCAGGTTTATTATTATTATTATTATTATTATTATTATTATTATTATTATTATTATTAGTTTTTATTAAAAGATTTTCATGGCTAACAAAAGGCACCTTTTCTTGTCATTGTTATAAAGAAAGGACATCTACCAATCTAAGTAGCTTCCAATAAATAAATAAATGTGCTCCCTTGACTCAGCACTTTTCAGATTAAATTTTCACATTACCGGTTAAAATTGGTCTCCTCCAGTTAGTCAGCTAATATATTTGTTGCTTAATCTAGTGATTAAGCATGGAGCTCTGCTAATTCTTCAGAGTAAAGTTGGACAAGAGCTACTCCGTGTAGAATACAAAAGGGTTAGCATGCAATATGCTTTGTTCCTACTCCTACCTCATCCTATTATTGTATTATGAAAATAGTCTCAGCTATTTCTTGATATTCACAACCACCCATAGGTTATGTGATGCTCATGGTGGAGCCACCTCTGCTGCTACCGCCAACCCCCCCTTTCTTCCTCCCTTGCCCATACTTCCACTTGCTTTTAAATTCAGGACGTATCTCCTTTACCCTATGGCAATCGTCCCAACCCTCCATGGTGCAGCCCCCATTATTCTTTCCAGCTGTCTCCACACAGTTATCCTTCCACCATAATTGCTTTTAAGATCACAGTGCCAATAGCCCAAATTCAGCTGGTAAGCAGCAAAATAATGTGACAGTCTCAGAGGCTACTTGCAAGGTCAATGACACTCCCTATAGAGGTTTCCAAGAAAAGTAGCTGAGCACACACAAACTCAGACAGCTCATTATATCAGCCAACACAAAAACAGGCATGGCATTTTTAGAGTTCCCATTGTCAAACACTGAAAATCCACAATGGTGTCCTTACTTCTGACCAGGAAATTGAGTTATGTGTGAATGTGTTTTATATATAGCTGTATAAATATAACAATTTAAAGACAAACACACACACACACACACACACACACATCATTTTAAAGAGTTTTTAATTGTATATGTGCATGCAGAATATAAATTAATGCAGTTCTTAAAGTGTAGAAATTTTAGGATTATGGTGTTGCTTTCCATTGTGAACAATATCAGAGAGTTAAGCATAGAAAGTTTGTCATGTTAGTTTCATTTCTTCCAATATTCAAGTTCTCTGAAGCTTGAGCCAACATGAGGTAGCATTACATCTGATGTTAAACCAGCAGGTTTTTTGCTAATGGAATATAGCCATTGCCCATTGGTTTGGGTGGTCTCCTCTTGTGAGCAGGAGGAGAAATTAGCAAGTGCTGTTTTGTTAACTATTCTGCACGGGATTGATATCTCACAGTGCAGGGGTTGTGCTACAAAACCTACAGTCTCAGGGTTACATTGAAACCTAGGATTAATTTCAGGATGGTGAGAGAGTAACAGAATAACTGTAGAGCTGGAAGTTCAACCCCCTGCAATGCAGGAATATGCGGCTGTCTCATACGGGGATGTTGGAGGAAGAGAAGGATTGGGGATAAAATGAGGTGGGTACGAGTTATGGAAGGACATTTGTGAAGCAGACCTCTGGGCAAGAGCAATTTGTGCCTCCCCTTGCAGCACCAAGGAGGGAGGGAGAGAGAGGGAGGGCAATGTTCTTCACCTAAGTTGGAAACGGCCCTTTCATGAGCAAATAAGGCTTTTCGCGAGAGGAAGGGCACATTTTGGGAATTCGATTCATTGGTTTAAGGGGGAGGGGTGATAAAAGCATGCTTAAATCTCTGACCATTGAAATTTATGGAACTTAGAAGTCCGTGATTCTGTCCATTATTTTGTATGCCATGGTATGGTATGGTATGACACGATTAATGCAATTTATGTAATCTGCTACAGGGTGACTGAAGAATGGAGTAAAATTGTACTCTCTCTCTCTGTGTGTGTGTGTGTGTGTGTGAGAGAGAGAGAGAGAGAGAGAGAGAGAGAGAGAGAGAGAGCGAGAGAGAGAAACCATAACAGAAGTCTAATTGTAGCCAGGTAATAGATACACTAATTCGCAGTTAGCTATGAGGCTGTGTACAATGCAAGGACATATCATTTTGCCCCTTGTTTGCGTCTCTTGCCCTATATAGAAATGATGATGATGATGATGATAACAGAAGGATTTCTTTTATAAACTCAAGAAAATGCCCACTATCTTAACAATGCAGCCCTATGCATGTCTGTTCTCAGGTGACTGGATGTGGGACTGCATCCTTAGATATATATTTTTTTTATAAAGCATTGGGCATGATCTATCTTCCTGAAAGCAGGAGCTGAGAGATACATTTAAACATGATGTTATCAGGTGCCTTTGAAAATGTCAGCTATTTGGGGTCATTGAACTACCAGCTGCTAATTGATTTTTTTTTATATAAAAAAAATACTGTGCAGAATATATATTTGAATTTGAAAATGTAGGCATTTAAGTTGAAATATTAAATAACACAAAGCTACTATAACTTAGCTATTTTCACAGCATTGCAACATGGAGAGAGAAAAACCAGGAACTCTGCTTAGAAATATTTTCATGAAGACATTTCTGGCACTTGCTTGACAGTTACTCCTCGTTCTTCAAAAGGTCAACAGCCTTGCAGATTTGATAGAAAGACAAAAGGCAATTAACTGCTAATCAATGAAAGGTCATTTCTTTCCTGATCTAGATTAGGTGCTTCATCAAAAAGTGTGAAAAAAATTCAAGGGATCATCACTGATGGTATTGACAGCAAGAATACACATTGCTTGCTTATATTTATTCGCAGTGGCCTCAAGTCAGGAAAAAATTCTGACATCAGAAAATTAATTGCTCATTATATGTACACCTAAATCTTACAGCTGAAAATCAGAAATATATTCAGAGCTGTTGTGAGCGGTGATTACTCTAGATTGCAGTCCATAACAAATGTGATAGCCTAATTTCCCTAAGACATCATGGACATGATCCACTCTTTACTTCCTCTCACGTGTACCTTGTTGGAGTTTCTGAATACAGTACCAATCCTCCTCAGCCCCAACTTTTCTCAAGTTTAATTGTGATGTTTTCAGGTCTAGCTCCTGCCAAGTTAAGGGAAGAGTGAGGCAAGACACAGAGGCACAAATATAGAATGGGCAACAGCTAAAGAGTTCCAGAAAAACATCTACTTCTGCTTCATTGACTACGCAAAAGCATTTGACTGTGTCAACCACAGCAAACTATGGCAAGTTTTTAAAGAAATGGGAGTGCCGGATCACCTCATTTGTCTCTTGAGAAATCTCTATGTGGGACAAGAAGTTACAATTAGAACTGGATAAGGAACAACTGATTGGTTCAAAATTGGGAAAGGAGTACGACAAGGCTGTATATTGTCTCCCTGCTTATTTAACTTGTATGCAGAATTCATCATGAGGAAGGCTGGACTGGATGAATCCCAACCAGAATTAAGATTGCCGGAAGAAATATCAACAACCTCAGATATGCTGATGATACAACCTTGATGGCAGAAAGTGAGGAGGAATTAAAAAAACTTTTAATGAGGGTGAAAGAGGAGAGCACAAAATATGGTCTGAAGCTCAACATCAAAAAAACAAAGATCATGGCCACTGGTCCCATCACCTCCTGGCAAATAGAAGGGGAAGAAATGGAGGCAGTGAGAGATTTTACTTTCTTGGGCTCCATGATCACTGCAGATGGTGACAGCAGTCACGAAATTAGAAGACGCCTGCTTCTTGGGAGAAAAGCAATGATAAACCTAGACAACATCTTAAAAAGCAGAGACATCACCTTGCCAACAAAGGTCCATATAGTTAAAGCTATGGTTTTCCCAGTAGTAATGTATAGAAGTGAGAGCTGGACCATAAAGAAGACTGATCGCCGAAGAATTGATGCTTTTTTGATGGACTGCAAAAAGATCAAACTTATCCATCCTTAAATAAATCAGCCCTTTGTGCTCACTGGAAGGACAGATCCTGAAGTTGAGACTCCAGTACTTTGGCCACCTCATGAGAAGAGAAGACTCCCCAGAAAAGACCCTGATGTTGGGAAAGATGGAGGGCACAAGGAGAAAGGGACGACAGAGGATGAGATGGTTGGACAGTGTTCTCGAAACAACTAGCATGAGTTTGGCCAAACTGTGGGAGGCAGTGAAAGATAGGCGTGCCTGGCGTGCTCTGGTCCATGGGGTCACGAAGAGTCGGACACGACTGAACGACGGAACAACAACAACAGCAGCAGTATATGTAAAAAAAGGCCTAGGTTGGTTTTTTGTTTTTTTTTTAGTAAACTGTAAACTAAACAAGAATCATCAGTACAATCTGATGTCTAAAATGGCCTAGTGTCCAGGAATTGTACTACTTTATTCTGCTTTGGCGAGATCTCACTATGTCCAATTCCCATCATCAGTTTAAGAAGGATATTGACAAAGTGTAGCATGTCTGGAGGAGGGCAGCAAAGATTGTCTATGACCTGGGAACCAAGTTCTATGAGGTAGGCTGGAGCAGCGTAAGTTGAACCTGGACTGGAGAAGAGATGGCAGGACCTCAACAAATGGGTTTAAAATTCCCTAAGGGATTTGGAGTAAACATTAGGGAGAACTTCCCAACAGTATGAGCTGTCTGGCAGTGGAACACACGGCGTCAATAGGTTGTGGACTCCTCTTCACCTGTACTTGATGTTCTGCAAGAAGATGTCAGTAAAGCAGAATTCTATGTGAATTTGGATGTTCCTGCTGGGGCAATGCTTTGGAAGAATTAGACCAATTGACCTCAGGCCAGTTCATCACTGAGCTGCTCCAAACAGGGCACATATTCAAGATTTCTAAAGACTGGCACAATTTGGATCGCAATATCCGGAAGTGAAAGAGAAACTCAATTTCTCTTACAAACATGAACTTAACCATCCAAAGTAGGTTTGAATGTGACTGATGCTTTTGAGAACTTAACCCCCTCTGCATAACCATGATTGTATAAGTAAGACATTCAGAGAGGAAGAAGGCAGGCTTCTCAATTTTTTTTCTATAAATAGGCCCTAAGTTTCCCGGAACAAAAATAATAATCACTGACTCAGTTGTGTCACCTTCTGGATTGCATGTATACGCTGCTAATAGTTCTGCCTTATATGCTGGGAATTTTTCCTGTTTCAGTAATGTAAATGTTCATGAGCTGCAGCAAAATATATTTCACTTCTCTAGGTTCAAAGCAATAACTCCTGGAAGCAACCTTCATTGATTTCAATGCAATTTCTTGCATGTAAGCATTGTTAGGACTATAGAATGCTTCTTAATTTCCCTCCACCTCCAGAAATCCTTTTAACAAAGAGGAGAACTATATTGTGCTACCACTGCAATGAGGACAACAGTTAGTACGTTTCCAACAACTATTATTCCAATCTGGAAGTAGTCTTATGTTTGCATCCCTGGCTGGGTGAAGAACATGTGCATGAATCAATGTTGCACATGGGCAGTGCTTTTCTTCTAGAAAAAAGGGTGCCAGTGCTGCATACTCTTGAGTACCCCCAGAAAAAAAAATCACTGCACTTGGGATTCCTCTTTCTGATTTCAGTTGTTTTGGCTGGGCTTGAGGAGCCCTTTAAGAAGCTGGAATCCTGAGATAGTGCAGCCTTCTTGCAGACCTTTCCGTTAACCTTAGGTTCGCGTTGCGCCGAAGGGAGGGATCAGAGGAGTCAAAAAGACACTTCGAGGGGATTGCTTCAGAGAAAAAGTTTATTCTGCATGCAGAAGGTAAATGCTGTGTTCTGTGTTCAAGCACACAAGCAAGTACAAAGCTAGTCAGCACCCAGACAGCTCTTATAGAGGTCTTTGGCTCTCCCCACCCCAGGAATATGCCTCTTGCACATCCTTGTCCATATAAGGAACATTTCCTGTTGTACATTTCCTTGTACATATAAGGCAAAAGGACATTTAGCCCTGAGTTGGATCCTGTGCTAGCATGCGCACTTCAGCAAGGCCATTCTATCTGTCTCTGACCTAGACAGTTCCTACTTCCATGTGCAAGGTTGACCTTCTACTGTTATCTCCAGACTCTTAGTCATAGCTTACACAGTAATATGCCAGTCAGGAGTGCAATGCAGATCAAAGTTCACAGCAAAAAGAAAGATTTCATTCAGAAAAGCCTCCACTCAAAAGAGTCTCCATAGGAAAGAGTTTTTTCCTCTTAAAAGAGTCTCTAACAGTACATTCAGGTAAATATATCCAGCTTAGCTAATTAACCCCTTCAATAGGAATGGAGAGTAGCAGAAGCAGTCCATTGAGTGGAGAGTGGCATCACTGTGGCTTTCTGCGATGGGGCACAGGGGAAAGGCGGGACAGGATGCAAGCAGGTTTGAGACTGTTTGAGTGTACCAGTGCTCCCACTGATGTGTTCTTACAGCTCTGCCCTTGCTGCTACTCTGCCCCACACAATCTAGGTACAGTAAGTGGCAGTAACATCCCTGAGGGGATGGAGGCACTGCAGCAGGAGCGTTCCTCTTCACCAGCCACTTCTGGAAAGGAGTCATGCTGGATTCAATATCCATTTGCCCTTCCCCACCAAACAGCTGCTCAAATTTCAGCTTTTCTAAATAGCCAGCACATGTTCAGTCCTGATTGTTCTGCACAAGCAGAACCCATATGACGGATAGCTGATTATCATAACAATGCTCAGATTTACACCGGGCATCCCATGTGTTTGCAAGTGTTTCACATGCTATCTCAATTGGCAGTCCTTTGAACAACCCTGTAAAGAAGCTGAATATTGCCGCCACCATATTTCACAGAGTAGCTGGATTAGCAATACTCAGTAAGTCCCAAGCTGAGTCAAGATTTGAACTGTGGGCTTCTCATTCTTAGCTGCCATCTCTCTATAGCCATGTCAATACTGCACATGTTGTGACTTATCAAGTCATCAATGCCATTAAGTTTGCCAATCTCCCTGCAGGTTGCAATAAATTGGTAGGTCATAAGTGGTGTAAATACTTCAGTGTTCCTCCTTTGAATTCATAAGATTAAGACTGTCAGCATGAGAAGTTTAGCTAGTCTCAGAGAGATATAATGCAGTAAAGCCCAAGGAAATCATATAATTGTAGAGTTGGAATATTTAAACTCTATACATATACACTACAAGGGCAAACAGGGATTCAAAACTTTTCTAATACCCAATGTTGTGGAAGTATACCTTTAATTTCACTTCAATAAAAACTTATTAGGGATAGTAAAATATCGATCTAACTGCTCAGATCCAATACATTTGAGACATAAATCAAGTTACCATATCATTATCTAAAAATTAAGTAGGTCATAAATGCATCACTTCTTTCCCAGAAATCTAAAAGGATGTTTTAAGTACTTCTAATTAGCAACTGGCTAGATAATTCCCGCTATAATAAAATAAATGCCTATTAACATGCTAATTTGGGGGCCATTAACTGACATACAAATCAACCTACTACAGTTATTTTCCTAAGCTCAAGTTAAGCCCCCCAAACTCTTTGCAAGTTTAATGTATTTGTTAGGGTGTAGTAGCTCATTTATTGCATGTCATATTGGATTATGCACACAGACTGAAATAACCCTCATATTACTTAACTGCATCGAGACACTATATTTTGGTGTACAATAATGTTTTAATTTAAATTAAATGACTGAATTAATTAACTGTTAAAGATTAATGCAGCCATGGAGTGTTACACCGTTTATAGGCAAAATACATTCATAATCCTGCTTCTTGTAAATTCAGCACCAGTTCTGCTCATATACTTCCAATACTGCCATGTATATTTTAAATGTAGGACCAAGCTAGATTTTAATCTTGACAAATGTGTGCTCCCATTTGCTGAGATAACAGGAAATAGAATGTGCACACTTGGGCTCATTGTTAAGGGAGGACCATCACCAGGCAGGAGAGCTGGATGCTTAATGTCTACCATACACACACACACACACACACACACACACACCACACACACAATATCTCTCCTGCAAATGGTTTCTTGCAACGGTCTACCCTGCTAATATGCCATCTAGTTTCACTTCTGCCTGAAGGACCGTTGCAGCAGGAATTGACAGGTGGGGGTGGATTAAGTGCAAGTCCTGCTTCCCAGTTTAAAAAACTGCTACAAACCAGTTGTGGTTGGGAATACTGCCTAGGTACACTTTAAATCCGCCAGGTATAGCAGAGAGTTAGGATAAAGAGAGCCAGTGTGGTGTAGTGGTTAAGAGCGGTAGACTCGTAATCTGGGGAACCGGGTTCGCGTCTCCGCTCCTCCACATGCAGCTGCTGGGTGACCTTGGGCTATTCACACTTCTCTGAAGTCTCTCAGCCCCACTCACCCCACAGAGTGTTTGTTGTGGGGGGGGGGGGAAGGGGAAGGAGAATGTTATCCGCTTTGAGACTCCTTCGGGTAGTGATAAAGCAGGATATCAAATCCAAACTCCTCCTCCTCCTCCTCCTCCTCCTCCTCCTCCTCCTCCTCCTCCTCTTCTTCTTCTTCTTCTTCTTCTTCTTCTTCTTCTTCTTCTTCTTCTTCTTCTTCTAACAGAATCATAGAATTGTTAGAAGGCCCCCCAAGGGTTATCTAGTCCAACCTGTAATGCAGGAATCTCAACTAAAGCATACAGGAAAGATAGACATCCAACCTCTGCTTAAAAACCACCAAGGAATGAGAGCCTACCACCTTCTGAGGTCTTCCACTCCACTGTCCAACAGCTCTTACTGTCAGAAAGTTCTTCCTGGTGGAATCTCCTTTCTTGTAACTTGAATCCATTGGTTCTGGTCCTCCTGCCTTTTGGAGCAGGAGAAAACAACCTTGCTCCATCTTCCATGGGACAGCACAACTTGGTAGAACTGTATTCTGGGGTGTCCTTTCATTACCCACACCCAGCTTTTGGGATGGATGAACTTTAATCTGGACAAATCCATCAACGGCGCAGTCCTGAAATCACTTACTCTTGAACACAAAGCCACTCACTCTAGCAGAATTCCTGCGAACCATGTCAAACTAGGCATCACAGTTAAACCTGATCCTACTGAGGCTTTGATGGAACTGTTCTCTAACATTGCAATCTTATGCACAGTTGCTTGAAAGTATCTCCACTGAATTCAGTGGGATTCCGTTTTGAGTAAGCAAGGGTTTCTGAAAGTGGCTGTACTGGAGACTTTCTATTTCATACTGACCTTGTCCATCTGTCACCAGTACAAACATTTTCTCTCCACAGCTTGTCAGTTTAGAAACCTGACTAATCTAACTGCCTGTGTTGAAAAAATGGATGAGCTGGATGATATCTACGTCAAAGTAGACAACCTCTTTGACTGAACGTTTTCTTCTCACAGCTGCAATTGCCAGTTCCAACAAAACTTGAGTAAGAGCAAATATCTTTAGTAAAAAGCTTGAAGAAGAGTAAATATGTGGTGCATTCTGGCTAAAAATAAAGGCTAAAGACATGTGCAGGGATTGTGTGTTTCCTGCCCTTTCTTGCCTATAAAATCAGGCGAGCCAAAATTGAATAATATACTACAGGTGAACAGAAAGAGGAGGATATAATTTTCATGAATATATATCACCCACAAAAAGCATTCTGCTCTGTATGATTTTTCAGTAAGTGTTTTGAAAATTGACAAAATGCTTTGCCTATTTGCTAAAACAAAATAAAAAATAGAAAATTCCTTCAAGTAGCACCTTAGAGACCAACTAAGTTTGTTCTTGGTATGAGCTTTCGTGTGCATGCACACTTCTTCAGATACACTGAAACAGAAGTCACCAGACCCTTATATTTAATGAGGGAGTGGGGAGGGGTATTACTCAGAAGGGTGGTGCGAATGGGTGTGGAAAACCTGTTGATGACTGTTAACGACTACAATTGGTCTTACAGGAAAAGGCAAGGAGTGAGATGGCTAAAGATAGCTTTGTCATGTATAATGAGGTAAGAATCCAATGTCTTTGTTCAGACCAGGTTTCTCCATGGTTTTAAGTTTGGTAATGAGTTGCAATTCAGCAACTTCTCTTTCCAGTCGATTTCTGAAATTCCTTTGTAGTAAGACAGCTACTTTGAGATCTTGTATAGAATGTCCTGGGAGACTGAAGTGTTCTCCTACTGGTTTCTCTGTCTTGTGATTCCTGATATCAGATTTATGTCCATTTATCCTTTGGCGTAGAGTTTGTCCTGTTTGTCCAATATAGAGAGCTGAAGGGCACTGTTGGCATTTGATGGCATACACAATGCTAAAAGATGAGCAATTAAATAGTCTTGAGATGGTATGTTTGATGTTGTTGGGGCCAGTAATGGTGTTGTCCGGGTTTATGTGGCAGCAAAGTTGGCATCTGGGTTTATTGCAGGCTCTGGTACCAGTGTCCATGTTAAGCCCTGTTGTTGTATTATTGTGGGTGAGGAGTTGTTTAAGATTGGGTGGCTGTCTGTAGGCAATGAAAGGTCTTCCTCCCTATTTGCCTATTTGCTATAATTTATACATTTAAGAAGTTTGCACTTACTGTGAATAGATTTTGTTTGCCCTTGGTGGCGTGGCACCCAACATTTGTCCAATCTTACTGACTACATAGCAACATAATGCCACCTGGTTTGCTTGCATGATCCCTGATTAGCTAATGATCACCTATGTTAGTAATCCAAGAAGCACTGTTTTCACTCTCAGTATAATGTCACCACATTGACAGATCTTATTGTAGCGTGCATGAGTCTGGATTGCTTGTGTTGACTCTTTGAAGCAGGCAAAGCCACAACCGCAAGAAAGACAGCAAACAACAGCAACAGATGTGCGGGAAATGGCAGCAAAAAGGATCTGAAAAAAAGACCAGCGTTCTGTTATTATACCTTTCCACTTACGCAGCAGTATTTTGACCGGAAAACTGAACCAGGAAGACATCCTATGCAGTCATTGAATATATAGTCATTAAGGAGAGAGAAGGCCACCTCAATTAAATTACACACATGCAAGTTTAATAATAATAATAATAATAATAATAATAATAATAATAATAATAGCTGCAAAACAGTTAAAATTAAAATTAACTTAAATCAAATCACCATGAGAAATACTATTTTAGGCTAAGTTTGTGTCTTTTAACAGCCCCTTTTTGGGAGGAATCAGGTGCTGGTACCCCTATATTGAAGGAGATGTGAGGGAACGGGGGTTGAATAAGCAGTGAGGGGTTAGGGTGGGGTGAGGTGTAAAGGGTGGGGGTTGGCAAGTGGGTGGGGGTTAGCAGGCTGGTGAGAAAATGCAAGCATTGGCGGTAGCGCTTAGTTGCACAAATAAATAACTTATTTTATATGTATTCAGATTTACCTCAGAACGTGCATCTTATTAAAAGCAATGAAGCAGAAAGGTTAGACAACTCTACATTCAGAAGTGCATTTGTATGTACTTTCCATTCTAAGCAGTAATAATCAGCATGCACATTTGGAGCTGCATTCCAACGTGCTCTTGAAAATGCACATGATTTGCAAGCCACATGTCTTGAACGTGCACATAATTTACAACAAATGAACTGGTTGTTTCTGGGCCCAATTCAAGATGCCCGCATTAGTATTTAAAGCTCTAAATGACTTAGGTCTCACTATCTGAAAGATAGCATCCTTTCCTACAAACCCACTTGTATGTATAGTATCTCAGGAGAGGCTCCTCAACTATGGGCTCCCACAGAGGTGCAACTGGCATCTTTGTTATATGGTTTTCCTATTATGCTGAAGAAGTACCTTTTTATCCAGGACCCCTCAGGTATATTTACAAGACCTACCCTAAAGCTGTAATTTATTTTAACGGATTTTAATATTGTATTTTTGAATTATTGTGAACCTGCCCCAGGTCCTCATGGTGAAGAAACCTAAATTATAATAATATGGACCACCTATATATATAAAAAAATTTCCTATTGCGTGCGCGGACGACACCACCTTGCTCCGTAACCGCTGGACCAAATCACATCAAATTTAGGACAAAGCGTAACATGACCATGGGGGAAGGATCTGGCATAATAAAAATTCAAAAAAAACCACACCTGTCATGCATAAAATATAGAATAAAGGCAATAAAAATTGGCACACGCATTACGTGTCACCAGCAACAGAACTGAAGACTTTGAACAACAACCAATAGAAAGGCTGATTGCAGGGCAGTGTCACAGACTGTGCGCCGACCAAAAAACCTCCTTCACCTCAGTCAGCCATTTTCATTATTTTTTTGTAAATATTTTTTATTGGTTGTTCCTCTGAATTTTAACAAAGATTATAACAGATTTTTTTTTAGAAACAAATAATACAAAAACTTATATTACAAAAGATTTATACCACTCTAATCTTTTACATTTGAATTACATTCACTTCCCTTCTTTCTTCTTATGTCTTCTCTAAATCATCCAGCAGTCAACCATTTTCAGACAGCAGGGAGAACCCCCCATTAATCTCCCTAGCCCCAGCCTCTGCCAAGGGCCTTACCGCCAAGAAAACAGTGAAGAGGAAGGCCTAAACTCTTCTTAGTAGTTTCAGCTCCAGGCAGGAAAAGGTTTTTAGGCCCGGGCCATACCATTCCTTATGGCGGGGGGGGGGATGTAGGAAGAGAAAGCTCAGCAACTATGCTTCACTCCCTATCCTGTTTCCACACACAATCCTTTCTGCACTGCTGTATCGCTTTACAAACGAAACTCCAGTTATCAGAAGAGGGAAAAGCGCCGCACACAAATGTATAAGGACCCTACCAGTTCCCCACCCCCCTCCTTGCATCATTATGGTCCCTTCTGGCCCCAGGCTCAATGCCAGAGCAGACTGTACCATGTATCAGGTTTCCAGGGGGGGGGAGGAGATAGTAAAAGTTCAACGGGATAAGCTGTGGGGAGGAAGGCAAAAACAGGAAATACAGAGAGGAAGCAGGCGGGAGTTCAACGGGAGAAGCTGTGGGGAGGAAGGTGAAAGTAGGGGGAGGGAGACAGAGAGGTGCCAGGCAAGAGTTCAATGGGAGAAGCTGTGGGGAGGAAGGCAGAAACGGGGAAAAGACAAACAGGAGGCAGGCGGAAGTTCAACGGGATAAGCTGTGGGGAGGAAGGCAAAAACAGAAAGACAAACAGGAGGCAGGCGGAAGTTCAACAGGATAAGCTGTGGGGAGGAAGGCAAAAACGAAATACGGAGAGGAGGCAGGCAGAAGTTCAACGGGAGAAGCTGTGGGGAGGCAAGCGAAAATGGGAAATACGGAGAGGAGGCAGGCGGGAGTTCAACGGGAGAAGCTGTGGGGAGGCAAGCGAAAATGGGAAATACGGAGAGGAGGCAGGCGGGAGTTCAACGGGATAAGCTGTGGGGAGGCATGCACTTTCTCTTTTACATCTTCCTTTTCCATTTCACAAAATGAGCCACAGCAACGCGTGGCTGGGTCAGCTAGTACTTTATAAAATTAAGCATGTGGGGGAAAAACTCATCAGCATTTTGACTGATAATCAAGTCCACTGTTAATATAAATTATCAATATCTAGAGGGCACACTTTGTCAAGCCCTGGTCTATATAACTGGAAAAATTCATACAATTACTAGTGAATGTGTGAACTTTTCTAGCACGGTGTGTCCTCTCTGCACCACTTCCAATCCCCCCATGCCACTTCTTCAAGTAGGAATGCAATTCAGATTTTTGTATTTACAGTACATAGGGAAATCTCTTGTCAGAAGTGACCTAATGGGCATGGTGTGCAGATGTTCTCCTCTGCAAAGTAAATCCACTGGCAGGATAAAGTGGTCAACCAGTCATGCAGACATCTGCAGACAAAACCTCCACTGGTTCACACAAAGACTTATTTTGCACAAGATGGAGAGATGGAAGCACGGGAAACACGAGGTTCTTGCACTTCTAATTATCTTTAGAACAGCCAAAGCTGCTTTAAGTGAAATATTTGTTTGCGGGATTGCAATATATCTTCATCTTCACTGTGCCGGATCATTTTCCATTAAGGATGGAGGATAAATTCAATTCAGCATGTAGTTAAAGTTTAATCTATCTGAAATTTCACTGAAAATTAAAT